>NC_056733.1:1968183236-1968445736 GCF_019279795.1 Protopterus annectens
ACACACACACACAAGCACACACGTGTAAGGCTTTGAGCTGAGCTTCCTTGCCTACACATTCTATAATTCATTTTCTTTCCACATCCATTGTGTTCCCTTTTGTAAGTCTACATAGAAATATTATCCCTAAATGTTGCTTAATACATTTCCTGTCAGATTTATTTAACAACACATCACAAAAAGTTATAATTTGCAGTTAATGAACATGACAATAATGAACCAGTCCAGTACATTACTCTATCTTCATTCTAGTTCTCAAGGTACAAAATATTTTCCTTTGCTTTAGATTTGATGCATTCTCAGAAATAAACCATAACCTAATTTTGGCATTTACTTTTGTCTTTATTTTAATTGACCCATAAAGTAGATTAATAATTTTGCACGATAGTTACTTTAAGAATTTTTTTAAAGGCAATAACCCAGCTGTTAATAAAGCTGCATTTCTTTCATTATACATCCTAGGTTGAATGAATTGGCATTCTTGCAGCCATTAGAAAACAGTTGGAAGGGAACCCCAAGGCATTTCAATGCTTCTGAGACAGTGTAAAAGGCATTTCTCAGATCTTGGATGTGAAATTAGAATAAAATTGTTATTTAAAGGAGCATTCAGAAAACAAAACATATATTTAGTGGATTTTATTTCTATTGTAATGCAGATTTCAAAAGAAGATCCAAAAAGGAGATCAGAACAGAAAGTGAGACAGTTTTGATTGACATATCCACCAGCAGGTATCAGTTCTATCAGAGTGGCTAGCAACTCAAGACAGATGGAACTTGGGAGCTCAGCAAGAGGCCCACTTGAAGACAGAATCTGTCACTTTAGTAAATGAACTTTAAAATCAAACATGGGAAGAGAGAGCTACATGGGAGGATAATAGAAGAAACCTATGTTTGTACTGCAGCTACAGGCTGCCTTATCATAGCCTGAAATCCCACTAGGTAGCTCAGTAAGAGAAAACACAGAAACTGTTTATTCTAAGTGCAGTCAAAAAGTAAGTAAACTGGAAAAAGTAGTTCAACAGAGGCAAAGTACATTTATTTACAATGGCAGCTTTCTACTTGGCGTTGTCTTTTTCAGTCATTGTTGGCTGTTTTGTTTTTGAATGCAAATTCAGATTCTTTAACTTAAGCTATATTAGTTTCTAATCGTTCATGTATATCTAACCCGTGCTTTCCATCCATGTAGATTTCATAGTCTAATGCACAGCACAGTGTGCAGTGATAAAAACACCCAGGAAGTGAAATTATATAAGCAGTCACTTAACCATTACACAGAATGTACAAAGGGCTTTACTTTCACAAATGAGTTTGTCAAGGTTCATCTGAACAAACACACACACACACACACACACACACACACACACACACACACACACACACACACACACACACACACACACACTCTCTCTCTTACAGACACATCCCTATTGACATATTCATTTATATAAAGGAAAACATTTTGGCCCTTATTTTGTGAAGTACACACATGTAGCAGAGGTTGCCCTCATACACTGTGCCTAACTTTTCTTTCAAGTATCTTCTAACATTGTCTGTTTGACTGTTAATAGTTATTTGTCTGCAGTCAGTGTAAACATTTTTTTCTATTTAAGGATGAACTTTTATATTGTGAAGTTTTGTTCCTTGACCACCAATGAAAGTGGACCAAAGCTCAGCTGTGCAACTCAGTTAAGAAAGCATTATAAACTAAATGAGTTGTTGTTGTGTCTTTCGGCTTTTCCCAGTTAGGGGTCGCCACAGCGGAACTCCGGTCTGCTAATGATTGGCAGTAGATTTTTACATGCCGAGTTGCCAGCTCTGATGCACAGCCTCCAGCGAAGGTATGCCCATTCACGCATGTCTCCACACAGAAGACGCTCCAGCTGAGAATCGAACAGGACAACATCATACTGTGAGGTGACAATGCTACCGCAGCACCACCACCACAGTGCATTATAAACTAAATGAGTACTCCTAAGATTATAGTAGATGCTAGAATGTCAGGGCTGATGATATCAATGCAAATACTATTTTGCCAAACCAACCATACAATCAATATTTGCACAAATCTCATATATTGTTTGTCTTTGTTGGGGAGAAAAGCTACCCTTAGGCCTCCTATACAGATGTCTTCTGGACAGTGCAGTGGTGCAGCGGTAGCATTGTTGCCTCACAGCAAGAGACCTCCAGTTCAATTTTCATTAGGGGTACCTTCCATGCTGAGTCTGCATGTTCTCCCTGCATTCCTGCGGGTTTTCTCCGGGTGCTCTGGTTTCCTCCCACATTTCAAATACATAGACCACCATGCCCCAGGATTCCTACTCCTCTTTTCTTGATGTACTGGAAAATATTACGGTTCAACCAAACACCCTAATAATGGGCGATTTCAACTACCCCACCATTAACTGGTAAAACTACTCATGTACCAACCTTCACTCAACGCTTTCTGGAATTCATAAATTCCACTGCCCTGGATCAGCTTATCCACACCCCCACCAGGAGCAACAATATCCTAGATCTAGTCATTACCAACATGAGTGACCGGTGTTCCACACCTGAAGTCAACACCTCATTGGTCTGATCCGACCATAAGCTAATCACCCTAGATATCCACATCCCGCCTCCACCCCCTATTAAGGAAACCATGGTAAAACATTTCTCCAAAGCCAACGTCATGCTTCTTAAGACAGAAGTGGTGAACTTCATGACACCCATGCAGATGGACAATACAGTTACGACTACTGAATCCTACACAATTGCACTTTATAAGCACTTACACGAGTGCATCGATCGTGCTATCCCAAACAGAATCAAAAAAAGGAAGCCAATCTGGTGGTCCGCTGCCATAAAGAAACTGTACAACAGAAGGAAGAAATTGTTGCAAAAGAGAGTAAAAACCCATGAGTGGAGGAGCTCCCTGGTCAGCCTCAGTAAGAAGCTGCGATCCCTGATAAAATCCTCCAAAGCTAGTTATGAAAACAAAATCACCACTGATTCTAAAGACAACCACATAGCATTCTATAGCTATGTCAAGAATCTCAATGGCAACACTCAGATCTGCTGTGAGTTACAGCACAGTGGCACTAAATATACAGACCCAACTGATATTGCCAACATCCTGGCAGATAGGTTCAGTGCTAACTTTACCCCCCTCTCCACCCCCTAAAGGGCCCATCTCTATACCAGAAGAATGCAAAGTTCCTGTAATCATAGCTGCACAGGTAAAAAAACACAGTCTTCAAGCCAAGAACATAGCATCCATGGGACCAGACAACATCCCAGGCTGTGTTCTACATGAACTACAGAACGAACTGGCACCCCACTTAAGTACCATGTTCAATTATAGCCTACCCTCAGGCTTTGTGCCCACTGAATGGCGCACAGCGACGGTTATCCCACTCCACAAGGGGAGAGCCACCACGGACCCCGGGAACTACTGCCCCATTAGCCTGACAGGCCTTGTCTGCAAGGCCATGGAATGTATCATCATGGAACTTATAAACAAGACATTGGTAAAAGGCAGATCAAAAGCAGTCACCAAAGCCGTAGACGAGGGTAAGGTGGTTCACACAGCCTATCTAGCTCTTGCCAAGGATTTCAACACCATCTCCCACTCTGGAATTATAGATAAATGCACTAAACTAGGTATAAATCCCTATGTCACAAGATGGGTTGCCAACTGGCTCACTGACAGAACCCACACTGTGAAAGTAGCAGACTCCAAATCCAACTTCAAATCAGTAACAAGTGGAGTACCACAGGGTTCAGTTCTGGGTCCTCTCCTGTTGGGTATCTACTTCTCTGAAGTACAGGCTAACACAGAAGGTCTTTGGCTAACAAAGTTCGCAGATGACTGCAAACTAGGAGCCATAATCGAAACTCCTAATGATGTGGACATCCAACAAAAGGGCCTCACTGAGACAGATGCCTGGTGTCAAAGCCATGACCTCAAGCTCAATGCCAAAAAGTGCATTGTCATCTCCTTTGGTAAAAACTCTGTACCCATGAACTACAACATAGGTGGTAGTATACTTAACACCAAAAGTGTGATAAGAGACCTTGGGACACAGGTGGACAGTAGTCTCTCCTTTGATAATCACATTGCCACAGTAGTCAGAAAATCCTTCTACATGGCACACCTCATCACAAAAGGTTTCTCATCCAGAAAAAAAGAGGTTATTGTTCCTCTCTACTCATCACTTATTAGGCCCATTATAGAGTACAATGCCCCTTTTGGTATGTACCTCACAAGACATCTACAACAACTGGAAAGGCCACAGAAATACCTCACAAAGTGGATTAGCGGCCTCAAACAGATGCCCTATGCAGACCGTCTCAAAAAACTCCAGCTTTACTCCATTGCATATCACCTACTCAGAGGTGGTCTCTGCCTAACATACAAAGCTATGTCAAACTCAGAGCTGTTGGACATGCACCACTTAAAGAAATCCCAATCCCTCTGAGCTACACGCTCTAGGGACCTAAACCTTGTCACCACAATAAACAGAACATGCCGGAGGGATAGAATCTTGTCCCAGAGACTTCCCATACTCTGGAACAGACTACCTATCTATGTTAAACAGAGCTCCTCATTAGCACTCTTCAATAAAAATCTTGATGATTGGATGGGAAATAGGAAATTCACCCCGGGGATCACTTCTGTGGCTCTGCTCAACAGTGGCACAGGAAAATAATTTTCTTGGGTGGCAAAAGCCAGGGTACCTTTTTGGCTGGGCTTGTATAGGCCCTAGGGCTGATAGCCTAATACCTACCTATGAAACTATACACCAGGAGTGTTTCTTCCCTGGCTTCCGCTGAAAACTGTTTTTGTTCCAAGTCGGACTTTCCTTGTAAAGAAATGTTAAGTAAATAAAATGTCATTGCCCTATACCTTCCTGATTGATATAATTATCTGCAGTATCACTCTACCAAGGAGAAAAGATAATTTTCTCCATGAAATGCTCGTCTGTTTTTCACATGCATGCTGTCCTTGCACTGAGATTCACCAATGCACATTCCTCCCACCACACATCATTTCACACTTATCTTGTTTGTAAAATTGCTGCAAAAACACTAAATTTATGAAACTTTTAATGAAAAATAACAATACTAATGATTTCATCCAGGTATGGAAAAATTGTGTTTGCTGAGCAAAGATACTTCCGCCCTTCTTAGCATTGTTAATGTCAGTTCCATCACAGCCATACCCTTCCTAGTATTAAGCTATTTGAATACGTTAAATATTACATATATCAATCATTTTTTTTCTTGCAATGTCAAAAATAACTGTAATGAATTAAGTATTTCTGGGAGACCAAGATAAATAGAATATTGCATTAAAGCGCCAATGAAATGAAAATGAATTTAAGTGAGTAGCTAACATTTAAATGAGAGAAATGTTCAGTCGCTACAAATTTTATCTAACACAGTTGTATTTTTCCCTTTAACATACTAGATAATGAGCATAGCAACTCACTGGGCATTTGGATATATTTGGATGCCAAACCTCCATTTAAAACAAGTTTCCATCCAGATGTTACATGTTCATTTCAGTACTGGCTCATTGTACTGATGAGTCATAGCTGAGAGGTTCTTTCTATGTAGTTCCTCATCTGTTTTACTCTGTAACATGAATACTAGCCATGTGCACTGCAACCATTCCATGCAATGCTATGATGGCTTAGTGGTTAACTACTGTGTGTAGTGCACAGGGTCCTGGGTTTGAGCTTTGTCAGAGGCTGTTTATTTAGGCTTGTATACAGCTCAGCAAGCTTCAGTCTGGTGCTCTGCAGAGATCTACAGTAGCAGAGAGACAAAAGAGAAACTTTGGAGTGGTTAAGTATAATTTTTCTGCATTTTCTTGCTGCCTTTAGCTAATTCCGCCTAAAACGGGGATTTTTTGAGTTTCTGTGATTTAAAAAGCTTGTTTCAGCTACCTATTGTACTTATTTTACTGCCTGCACTTTAACAAAGTTGTTTTTGTGTTTAAATTACCTGTTTAACTGTTGTAGGCTACACACTCAAGTATGATAGCCATTTCTGTGCATTTAAAGTGTTTTTTTTGATTGTATCTGCTTTATTTTCTGAAAAAACAAAACAACAAAAAATTTACTTATTTTTCTGCCTTTCTAAGCTAGTATAGTCCAGTTTTCAGGATAGTGCTGAATTCAGGGCTATGTTACAAGTTTCTGTGTTTATCCATAGCTTACTTGGATAGAAGGAAGTTTCTGTGTTCACTTGTGAGAGAAGAGAGCTTTGAGCAGCCTATCTGTCCCTGGAGGAGTGGTTTCAGCCCAGAAATTAGTAGTTTATTGGCCATTTTGGGTTAATTTCTATCTCTTTCATTTCCCTGCTATAAAACCCACATTTGCAAGGTTTTTGTGCTTGTATACAGCTCAGCAAGCTTCTGCCTGGTGCCCTGCAGAGTTCTACAGCAGCAGAGAGACAAAAGAGAGACTTTGGAGTGATTATCATTTTTCTGCATTTTCTTGCTGCCTTTAGCTAATTCTGCCTAAAACTCCATTTTTTTAGAGTTTCTGTGATTTAAAAAGCTTGTTTCAGCTACATATTGCACTTATTTTACTGCCTGCACTTTAACAACATTGTTTTTGTGTTTAAATTACCTGTTTAACTGTTGTAGGCTACACACTCAAGTGTGATAGCCATTTCTGTGCATTTAAAATGTTTTTTTTTTATTGTATCTGCTTTATTTTCTGAAAAAAACAAAAAAAAAACAAAAAATACTTGTTTTTCCACCTTTCTGAGCTAGTATAGTCCAGTTTTTCAGGTTAGTGCTGAATTCAGGGCTGTGTTACAAGTTTCTGTGTTTGCCCATACCTTACTTGGATAGAAGGAAGTTTCTCTGTTCACTGTGAGAGAGAGAACTTTGAGCAGCCTATCTGTCCCTGGAGGAGTGGTTTCAGCCCAGAAATTAGTAGTTTATTGGCCATTTGGGCTAATTTCTATCTCTTTCATTTCCCCTGCTATAAAACCTGCATTTGCAAGGTTTTTGTGCATGTATACAGCTCAGCAAGATCCTGCCTGGTCCCCTGTAGAGTTCTACAGCAGCAGAGAGACAAAAGTAAGACTTTGGAGTGATTAAGTATCATTTTTCTGCATTTTCTTGCTGCCTTTAGCTAATTCCACCTAAAACTCCAATTTTTTTAGAATTTCTGTGATTTAAAAAGCTTGTTTCAGCTACATATTGTTCTTATTTTACTGCCTGCACTTTAACAAAGTTGTGTTTGTGTTTAAATTTCCTGTTTAACTGTTGTAGGCTACACACTCAAGTGTGATAGCCATTTCTGTACATTTAAAGTGTTTTTTTTATTGTATCTGCTTTATTTTCTGGAAAAAAAAAATATATATATATATATATATATATATATATACTTGTTTTCCTGCCTTTCGAAGCTAGTATAGTCCAGTTTTCAGGTTAGTGCTGAATTCAGGGCTGTTACAAGTTTCTGTGTTTGCCCATACCTTACTTGGATAGAAGGACGTTTCTCTGTTCACTGTGAGAGAGGGAACTTTGAGCAGCCTATCTGTCCTTGGAGGAGTGGTTTCAGCCTAGAACTTAGTAATTTATTGGCCATTTTTGGCTAATTTCTATCTCTTTCATTTCCCTGCTATAAAACCCACATTTGCAAGGTTTTTGTACTTGTATACAGCTCAGCAAGCTCCTGCCTGGTGCCCTGCAGAGTTCTACAGCAGCAGAGAGACAAAAGAGAGACTTTGCAGTGATTATCATTTTTCTGCATTTTCTTGCTGCCTTTAACTAATTCCACCTAAAATGCAGATTTATTAAAGTTACTGTGATTTAAAAAGCTTGTTTCAGCTACATATTGTACTTATTTTACTGCCTGCACTTTAAGAAAGCTGTTTTTGTGTTTAAATTACCTGTTTTACTGGTCTAGGCTGCACACTCAAGTGTGGTAGCCATTTCTGTGCATTTAAAGTGTTTTTTTTATTTTATCTGCTTTATTTTCAGGAAAAAAATATATATATATATATATATATGTATATATATATATATATATATATATATATATATATATATATATATATATATATACTTGTTTTCCCACCTTTCTAAGCTAGTATAGTCCAGTTTTCAGGTTAGTGCTGAATTCAGGGCTGTGTTACAAGTTTCTGTGTTTGTCCATACCTTACTTTGATAGAAGGATTTTTCTCTGTTCACCTGTGAGAGAGGGGAGCTTTGAGCAGCCTATCTGTCCCTGGAGGAGTGGTTTCAGCACAGAACTTAGTAATTTATTGACCATTTTTGGCTAATTTCTATCTCTTTCATTTCTGTGCTATAAAACCCACATGTGCAAGGTTTTTCGGCTAGTATACAGCTCAGCCAGCTCCTGCCTGGTGCCCTGCAGAGTTCTACAGCAGTAGAGAGACAAAAGAGAGACTTTGGAGTGATTAAGTATAATTTTTCTGCATTTTCTTGCTGCCTTTAATTAATTCCGCCTAAAATGCCAATATTTTAAAGTTTCTGTGATTTACAAAGCTTGTTTCAGCTACATATTGTACTTATTCTACTGCCTGCACTTTATCAAAGTTGTTTTTGTGTTTAAATTACCTGTTTAACTGTTGTAGGCTACACACTCAATTGTGATAGCCATTTCTGTGCATTTAAAGTGATTTTTTTCATTGTATCTGCTTTATTTTCTGAAAAAAAAACATGTTTTCCCACCTTTCTAAGCTAGTATAGTCCAGTTTTCAGGTTAGTGCAGAATTCAGGGCTGTGTTACAAGTTATTGTTTTTACCCATGCCTTACTTGGATAGAAAGAAGTTTCTCTGTTCACCTGTGAGAGAGGGGAGCTTTGAGCAGCCTATCTGTCCCAAGAGGAGTGGTTTCAGCCCAGAACTTATTAGTTTATTGGCCATTTTGGGCTAATTTCTATCTCTTTCATTTCCCTGCTATAAAACCCACATTAGCGCAGTTTTGTGTGCTGTGCAGCACCGGTTATCTAGGGTATAACTATTTCCAGCTCCACAAAGTCTAGTCTTCAATTTTTCCCTTGGAACTAGACAAACTTTCAACTTAAGCACTCAAACCATTCACTTCTCAGCCCGGCATGTGCTCAAAACTCATAGCAAGCACTAATAAACCTTAGCACTAGACCCCCCCCTATACTGTAGAGAAGGACAAGGCTCTCTATTCGACTTTACCAGACAGTCAGTAAAACAGCTCACTGTACCTATCCTGGCATGTCTAAAGAGCAGTTTCAGGTGTACTCTCCAGTCCAACTGGTGAATCTGGGCATTTTGAGGCAATGTTACAACTGCCTCATGTGCACAGCCAACCCTCTCCTCCTACCACCAAACACTAATACATGTGAGAGATGCAATTATACTGCCAAACTGGAGGTTAAGATCTCTCAACCCAAGACTGGATCAGACAGTCAAGAGGAGAAGGAAATTACTTGCATCACACCACCAGTCTCACATAGACCTATGAAACCAGCACTGGCAAAAAACCACACATAAATACACAAAAACATACTTGGATGCTCTAAATAAAAATCTGCAAAAGCAACAGAGACCTCCAAAGCAGACATCCAAGCAACCTCCACCCCCCAACACAAACCATGAAACACTTACTTCACAAAACCACTGTGCCAAGCAATCACAGCCCCCAAGGCAAAATAATATACCCAGCACACTAGTAATAGGTGACTCTATAGTCAGACACACTGACGTACCACTCACTGGGCTAAACAAGGAGAAGGTTACTGTTAGCTACCTGTCAAGGGCCAGGATCCGCCACATAACGCAAGCACTCAGGTTACTCCATAACAAGTACAAATACAACTCTGTCATTGTCCATGTTGGCGTGAATGACCTGAGATGTACCTCCCTGGACTACATGAAAAGAGACATGATCACGTAGCCCAGGCCAGTATGACTCTGACCCTTAGTAGCATCCTGGCCTCACCAAGAATGATACCACGGTATAAAGAAACAATTATCAATTTCGACAATTGGCTAAGCTTCTGGTGTCATTCAAAGGGGATCCAGTGTCTGTCAGCCTGGGATGACATGCTCGACAAGCCATGCTGCTTCGCTAGAGATGGCTTGCACCTGTCACCCTAGGCCTTTCGAATACTGGCCAAGTCTCTTGCCACTCCCATAGTGCCTATTTTAGACAAGGCTCAAAAGACAAACCCATCTCCGTAAATAGCACAAGTAACAAAAAACTGAGGGCAATGCTACTCAATGCCAAAAGTCTAAACATCAAAATGCATGCACTCGAGGCACTCCTCAGTATAGAGAAACTCGATATATGTGCAGTAACAGAAATCTGGTTTAAGACTCCAAAGAGCACCCCAGCACTACCAGGCTACAACTCATACCATACATTTCGGCCACAAAACCCGGACCGAAATACAAAAGGTGGGGGTGTATCCATATTCATCAAGGATACCCACACCTCCAGGTTAGTGACACAGCACGATGCTTCAGAGATCATTCACGTGCAACTAACAACAGGCAGAACTGCAATTCAAATTGTAGCTTGCTACAGATCACCCACCATGTCCCAGGACCCCCATTTCGCATTTCTGGAAACACTGAGAAACATAAAGGTCCTACCAAACACCTTGATATTGGGTGATTTCAATTACCCAAACATTAACTGGGAGAACTACTCAAGTACTAACTCTCTTGCTCAACATTTCCTAGAATTTATAAACTTAAATGCCCTGGATCAACTGGTCAACACCCGCACCGGAGGTGACAACATATTGGACCTGGTCATCACCAACATGGGCGACCGATGTTCCACACCGGAGGTCAACCCCTCGCTGGTTAGATCTGACCTTAAACTAATCACTCTGGATATCCACATTCTGCCCCCACCCTTGGTCAAAGAAACCACCATGAAAAACTTTTCAAAAGCAAACTTCGCATTACTTAAGACCTAGGTGGAAAGTTTCAAATCCCCCATGCTAAAGGATAACGCTGCCCAAGCTACAAATCCTTTACTAATGCACTCTATGGGCACCTACAAGAATGCATGGATTGTCCTATCCCAAGCAAAATCAAAACTCATTCCTCCAAGAAAAGGAGGACCCCCGCAATAAACAAGCTATACAACAGAAGCAGGAAACTAGTACAGAAAAGAGTAAAATCCCAAGGGGGAAGACATCCCTGATCAGTATCAGCAAGAAACTACGATCCCTCAAAAATCATCCAAGGCTAGCTTCGAAAGAAAAATTGCCAAGGACTCCAAAGATAATAACAAGGCATTCTTTAGCTATGTCAAGAATCTAAGTGGCAATTCCCAGATCTGGGAGTTAGTGCAGAATGGCACAAAATACACTGAATCAACCGATATCGCCAACATCCTGGCAAACAGGTTCAGTGCAAACTTCACCCCCCTCTCACCCCCAAAAGAGCCCATAACCATACCAAAAGAATGTAATGCCCCTGAAAATCACAGACACTCAGGTTAAAACAGCTCTCTCCAAAGCCAAAAACATAGCATCAATGGGACCGAACAGTGTCCCAGGCTGTGTCCTACATGAGCTCAAAGATGAACTAACCCCTCACCTAAACACACTGTTTACACTCAGCCTCTCCACATGCTATGTACCCACAGAGTAGCACACAGAAACAGTTATTCTGCTCCACAAAGGTGGAGCCACAACAGACCCCGGGAACTATTGCCCTATAAGCCTCACTAGCTTGGTCTGCAAGGCTATGGAGCGCACCATCATGGATCTCATTAACAGAGACATTGGGAACCTCCAAACACTATACCCTACCCAGTTCGGCTTTGTTAAGGGCAGATCATGCTTTGTAAGCCTGTTGGACTTCTTTGAGATAGTTACCAAGGCTATAGATGAGGGAAAGGTGATCCACACAGCTTACCTAGACCTCGCAAAGGCCTTCAACACCATTCCCCATTCTGGTATTATAGACAAGCTCACCAGCCTGAACATAAACCCCTACAGCATGAGATGGGTTGCCCACTGGCTCACGGACAGAACCCACATGGTAAGAGTTGCGGGAGCTAGGTCTGACTCTAAACCGGTTACAAGTGGCGTTCCCCAGGGCTCATTCCTAGGACCCCTTCTGTTCGCCATATACTTCTCAGAGGTACAGGCAAGCACAGGAGGACTATGGCTGAACAACTTCACAGATGACTGCAAACTAGGGGCTATAATTGACTCTCTGGCTGACACAGACATCCTCCAAAAGGGTCTCACTGAGACAGAAACCTGGTGTCAAAACCATGGCCTCAAGCTAAATGCCAAAAAGTGCATGGTCATCCCCTTTGGACAAAACAAAGTACCCATAAATTACCACATAGGTGGTAGCCCTCTAAATACAGAAGACGAAATAAGGGATCTGGGGATCCAAATAGATAGTGATCTCTCCTTTGATAATCACATTGCTAAAGTGGTTAGAAAATCCTTCTATGTGGCCCACCTAATCACAAAAGGGTTTGCATCCAGATCAAAAGAGGTCATTGTACCCCTCTACGCATCACTCATCAGACCCATTATAGAGTACAACACCCCATTTGGGATGTACGTTACAAGGCACCTGCAACAGCTGGAAAGACCACAGAAGTACCTCACCAAGAAGATCACTGGCCTCAAACAGATGCCCTATGCAGCTCGACTGAAGAAACTCCAGCTGTACTCGGTTGCATACCGCCTACTCAGAGGTGATCTCTGCCTGACATACCAGGCCATGCCCAACCCAGAATTGATGGACATGCTCCATCTAAAGAAAGCCATATCCCCTCATGCCACACACTCTAGTGATCTAAACCTCACTCCAACAATAAATAGGACATGCTGGAGGGATAGATTCCTGTCCCAGAGACTTCCCTTGCTCTGGAACAAGATTCCATTCTACAATAGGCAGAGCTCCTCACTAAGATTCTTCAAGAGAAACCTTGATGAATGGATGGGAAATAGGAAGTTTACCCCAGGGATCACTTCAGTGGCTCTGCTGGACAGAGGCACAGAGAACTAATCTAAGAGGGCGGCGAAAGCCAACACATTCCGGCTAGGCTTATAAATGCCTTTGGGCAAATAGCCTTGTACCTACCTATGAACCTATGAACCTAATTACAGCTGCTGTTACAGACATTGCATACCTCCATGTTACAGTCAACCATGCAAATGCTCATATTGCAGTAAAAAGTGTGTCAAACCACTTTGGTGCATCCAGTAAGCAACACCTGAGCCCCACAGGAAAAAGCAAACTCGCTAAGTAGACAGCATAACATGTTCAACTTTTGAGAACATATCACTAGTCCTAGCAGAACCACTGGAAAAACAGTAGTTATTATACAGCAAAATGGCACTGCTCATATATTTCCATATATACTGAAGCAGACTTTATAAATGAGGACATGGTTTAATCATGATGCAGAGTATCATAAGTACCGTATTATCAACATAAAACTGTGAATACCATCTTCTATATACTCTTATAAAGTAGCAGTCATGGCATAAGCTTGGAGTTAGTAAATTACTTTGCGGTTAAGGATGGACGTGAAGCCACCCAAGAGGAAAATTGCTAGTATTAGTATTTCAACCTTTGTTATACTAGTTCTCAGAAATATTCTCAAGCATAATCACACTTCTCACAACCTAAAATTAACTACAGTAAATCACATTGAGATAAGCAGTTAAATCCCAGTGCTGAATAGCTACAGGCTACAGATAATCTACAGTTTGTGAATGCAGTAGCGAGATGAATGTATTACTACCTGACATAAACTGGCATGCACACACTCTCATTTGAAATGTTTTCCTGTAAAGCAGAATAAAAAAGCCTAGCTTCTTTCATGCCCTTCTGATGAAGCAGATTTAGGTAATATTTTCTGGGCTGTGCCAAAGTTCCTTCCCTGACAGCAGGTTCTTTACTTAAGAAATAATTCACAACTGTGTGTGGATATATCAGGATTTACCTACAGTTGGTGTAGTTTGATCATGAGGGTGAAGCCCGAGTGATTAAACAAAGCCAACTATGGGTAAATCCTGATATACCCACAAACAGGAGTGGATTATTCCTTTTATACAATAACATTATTTTAAAAAGAAATGGCTTAACTTTCTTAAATAATGTCTTTGTACAACAGCACATCAGTCTTTGTTGGTGTTCTTCCTTGCTTACTGATGTACTATGCATGTGTATGGGGCTTGCATTTCCACACTTGCATGGTACAGCACTGCAGTCATGCAGTGCAGGAGAAGCAGCAGAGAAAAGAGAATCTCCATTGCCATTTTCTGTTAATTTTAAAAAAGGGAGGATTTTATGAGGGAGAGCAAAGAAATGCGAGGAAAATCAGATATGTTCTGTTTCTTTAGTTTTGCAGAACATACCTGATTTTTTTTGTATTTTTCTGTCCTCCTAGCATACACCAATAAAAAAGTTGGCTACTCAATGGTACTTCAGTAGCTGTACTTTTTCTTTTTGGCATATGCTCAATTTCAAATGGGCATGCTGGCAGAGATGTCCAGTCAGCAAAACCATTTTTGAACAGCAATGAGCAGACATTTTACAATATAGATTACTTTTCATTGGAATGCCTTTACAAGGAGTAGGACTATGGAAATTTGTACATATCACTGGGAACTAAATAACTGCATACTTCTTAGAATGAAAAATGATGCTGTTTTTAGTGGTTACATAGATTAATATTATTTATATTGGTCTGTCGAAGGCATACATATTCATTATGTAGGATGTAAGGCATTTTCTGAATCCGCAGAGTGAATGTACACACTGGCATGTCTTCCTTCTGCAGATATGGATATAATTTACGTGGGCATTGATGCAGGTTATCATATGTTAATAACTTGTATCACCTTTCTTCATGTTACTGCCCTTTACTGTGGCAGGGCACTTTCAGCACATTTGCTTGTGGAAGAACTTTGCATTAATTCAGCACAAATTACATTTTTCTATACTTCTGCTTTTCCTTTCCAAGCCTTAGAGCAAAGCTTGTTAGCCAGTCAGGAAGTCTGCACAATAATGTTAATGGACCCCAGTGCACAAGTCATGTGTTTAATTACAATGCCAAAGTTCCTTCCCTGACAGCAGGTTGTGGCGACACAGGTGCAACGGCTTGGATAGCCAGCTGACTGGAATCAGATGCCATTTCAAAGACAATGGGAAGTAAGCACAGTATAAATTGAAATACTTAGAATGACACTAACATGAAAAACTAAGAATAAAAAGGAACTAAACAGATTTATCATATACACAGCAACTTTAAGCCCTTTTATTTCACAGTGGGTCTGTTTTCATGTGTTGGCAGTAACTGTGCATGTGAGCATAAATGAAGTCATAGGAACATGTGCTTCTCCATTTCAGCTGTAAAAAATCAGTGACCCCCCGTGACTTTTTGCACTTAATGGGGCTCTGGCACAGTAGATACCCACCTGGCAACTGTCTGCTCCTATTTGTTCATTCCATCTTCATCGACATTAATCTGATTCTGTAGAAGCAAAAGAAGACACTGATTAAGGGTGGGGAAATAAATGAAAGCATTTGTAGGTAATAGGCAGTTTGTCCTTATGGAAGAAAATCAATATTTATTTTCTTGACAAAAAACTGGCTGTATTATAGGTCTTGCTCTGTTATACTGAAAATCAACAGAGAAATGATTCAGTCATAGACAAAAGTCAAATGCATGTATTCAGTGCTGTATTATCCCTTGAATCCAAATTCACTTCTAAGAGTGAGATTGGCGGTAAACATGCTATAGTTAACAATGCAAGGAAACTAACCTTACAGAATGAATGTGTATGTCTATTTGTTACTAATGCATTGAATAAGATTTTATTAGCAAGTGTGTGCATGTGGTTCAGACTAAATAAAAAATATCAATAATAAACTACCTAAGGACTAATTATGTGCAAAAAGTGTCAAAAGAACCTGACTAGTCTACTAATCAAGAATGCAGTCCATTGCAGACACAAACCACAAATACATAGCTACACACAAAAAACTGCCCTACATAAAAAAAACCATTAAACCTAAAAAATATAGGCACACACTATACACCTACCTTAAAAAACAGCCCCCTTTCAAAGCTTCCGTACACTCTGTGCACCAAACACACACTTAATACAACACTAGTGTCCTATCCATTGAATTTTTCTGACAAAATGCACAATGACAAAACAGCTTTCTTCTAAACACATAGCCTGTCATTACTCCATTTCACCAAAATTGTGCACACACATACTCATAACAGCATTCACTCAAGTAAACACACACCCTGCCGTATCCCCTTTCTGCTTACCATTTAGTTCAATTAGTACACATGCAAGGTGGTACACCATTCATTCAGATCACCAACACACACACACAGACACACACACAGACACACACACAGACACACACACACACACACACACACACACACACACACACACACACACACACACACACACACACACACACATACATACACACATACACAAGTATCTCATACTTATAAACACTCAGTCCAGCAGACAAGACCATATATTTAAATACTCACTAAATGCTATGCATACACCACATGACTTGAAATAATCACTCCAACACACCTGCACAACTCGATGCACTTGACCATTCAGTCACAGCACCATCAAATCCTACCTGTAAAATCACCTACCACTCACATGCATCTAACATGTATAACGCAGCAGTCTTACAAACACACACACACACACACACACACACACACACACACACACACACACACACACACCCATCACCTACAGACATATCTAGTAAATATGCATCACCATATCTCCTAGATAAAATTACATCACTACAGTAGATCTTGCAATTCTCTTACACAGTAACAGACACTAAAGGACCCTTTTCAACCATAACCTGGGTCCAGGAGGAAAACTGGCTTGAGATTATTGTCACTGTTGAAGTGACACCCTGACCCCATGTGTAACATGGGAAAAAGGGGTTGAAGATGAATGGATACAAGTATAGCAATCAAAATACAATAATTATGTATAGTGCACATATTATATATAAATACAATAATTATGTTTAGTGCACATATTATATATAAATACAATAATTATGTTTAGTGCACATATTATATATAAATAAAATAATTATATATAGTGCACATATATATAAATACAGTAATTATGTATAGTGCATATATTATATATAAATACAATAATTATGTATAGTGCACATATATATAAATACAATAATTATGTATAGTGCACATATTATATATAAATACAATAATTATGTTTAGTGCACATATTATATATAAATACAATAATTATGTTTAGTGCACATATTATATATAAATAAAATAATTATGTATAGTGCACATATATATAAATACAGTAATTATGTATAGTGCATATATTATATATAAATACAATAATTATGTATAGTGCACATATATATAAATACAATAATTATGTATAGTACACATATATATAAATACAATAATTATGTATAGTGCACATATATATAAATACAACAATTATGTATAGTGCACCTATTATATATAAATATAATAATTATGTATAGTGCACATATTATATATAAATACAATAATTATGTACAGTGCACATATATATAAATACAATAATTATGTATAGTGCACATATTATACATAAATACAATAATTATGTATAGTGCACCTATTATATATAAATACAATAATTATGTATAGTGCACATATATATAAATACAATAATTATGTATAGTGCACATATATATAAATACAATAATTATGTATAGTGCACATATTGTATATAAATACAATAACTATGTATAGTGCACATATATATAAATACAATAATTATGTATAGTGCACATATTATACATAAATACAATAATTATGTATAGTGCACCTATTATATATAAATACAATAATTATGTATAGTGCACATATTATATATAAATACAATAATTATGTATAGTGCACATATTATATATAAATACAATAATTATGTATAGTGCACATATTGTATATAAATACAATAATTATTTATAGTGCACATATATATAAATACAATAATTATGTATAGTGCACATGTTATACATAAATACAATACTTATGTATAGTGCACCTATTATATATAAATACAATAATTATGAATAGTACACATATTATGATATACATAAACCACAAATTTGAGTATAAAATCTATAAATCTTGTAAAACCAAGAGCATCTGAATAAAAGTAAATACATGACTTGGAAAAGAAGATACAAAGTGATTTATGTGATCCAGGAATTGTGAAGATCCTGGCAGGGAAATATTATACATGTTGTTTAAAAAGATGATATGAAAAAGTCTGCTGCAAATGAAGAAAAGTAAAGGAAAACAAAGAAAGGGAAGAAGTCTGATTATATAAGTAAAATAACTAATAACGAGGGAGTGCTTACATGCAAAAATTCACTAAAGTAAAGAAAAACAAAGAAAGGGAAGAAGTCTGATTATATAAGTAATATAACTAATAATGAGGGAGTGCTTACATGCAAAAATTCACTAAAGTAAAGGAAAACAAAGAAAGGGAAGAAGTCTGATTATATAAGTAAAATAACTAATAACGAGGGAGTGCTTACATGCAAAAATTCACTAAAGTAAAGGAAAACAAAGAAAGGGAAGAAGTCTGATTATATAAGTAAAATAACTAATAACGAGGGAGTGCTTACATGCAAAAATTCACTAAAGTAAAGAAAAACAAAGAAAGGGAAGAAGTCTGATTATATAAGTAATGTAACTAATAACGAGGGAGTGCTTACATGCAAAAAATCACTATGTACATGTTAGTATCATAAAGAGGAATGTAATTATACATGCAAATATACATCAAGGCATGAGAGATCATCTGACATACTAAAGCAGTTACATTTGCTTTTTTCCATAAGTGGTATGCATGTCCTCCCTGTGTTTACATACGTTTTCTCCAAGTGCCTTAGTTTTCAACCACACTCCAAAGACATGCAGTAGATAGACTGGACACTCTGAAGTGGATATAGGTATGAGGGTGCAAGTGTGTATGTGTTTGTTTGTTTGTAGTACAGAACAATGATCACAGCAAGGCAAGCCACCCTGTGGTGTGAACAATGGCTTTAGGTAATGATCACTTTTGTTGTGGCACCTTGACCCCATGTAGAGAATAGGAAAAGGGGTTGATGCTAATGCTAATTTAAATTTCATCTTGATGATTAAGTCATTAATGCCTTTAAGTTTTGTGGACATAGCATTCCAAAACAATGGTTCCATTTTTGAAAATAGTGAAATAACCAGAGCTACAAAGTGAATACTTTTAGTGTGTAGGACTGGTGTCTTTAAGAAAGTCTGTGTTTTAGGGTTTTGGTGGTATTAACCAGAATTACTAGAATTTAAAGATAAGCATGCCTAGAAGTAGCTGGGTTCTCACAGGTACAACTACCAGTGACATTTGGAAATTCTTGTACATTGGAATACCCTCATATCGGTAGATGAAGCTAAGTATTTTGTATTCGGTGGTTTAAAGTACCTTATAATTGAGACACGAGTGTATAGATACTATGGGGAATCCATACTGAAGCTCATGTAATAAAACATTAATAGCTAAAGCATTTCATGTTTCTAGGGTTAATAGGTTGGATATTCTGTAAGCAAGCCTGAGCTGATTTAGAAACATATTAACTGCTAGTTTTGCATTATGTGAAAAAGAAAAGATTGAGAATTGGGTCCAGTGATATTTATAGATATTTTTGTGATACAGTCACAAGTAAAAAAATTCCAGTTGGGTTCTTAAACAGAAACATTTCCCATATTTTTAAGCATTTTGGAGTTTCAAACAGCGTGCTATTTATGTCAGTGCTTTAATTCTTAATTTATTATGGGATAGCCAATTCCTTACATGCCAGAAATTTTTTGAAATTTCTTTGTGATTGGCTCTTAGTTCTTAATAGAATTAAGTATGACAATGTCAACTGCAAAAAGAAAGTTAATCTAAGGAAAACCCCAAGGTAGATAATTGACAAAAAGTGAGAAAAGATATGGGCCCAAGACATATCCTACTAGGACACCACAGGATATAGGACATATTTTCATTTGTGAGTTGCCTGAAATTGACCAGAAAAGTTCTGTTTGTAAGATAACTTTTGAACTCTAGAATAACTTTATCAGAAACGCTGCAGGTGCATAATTTTGCAAGTAGCATGGTATGGTCTACAAGTGTCTTTCATATCAAGAATTATTTATTATTACATATTTACTAAATTCAGCCATAATAAAACAATTGCCATTAACTTCTCAGCTGTCTTTGACACGTATATATCCCAGTTTAATCTGGAAACTCCTTAAATCAGACTCATCTCAGTCATGTGGAAACTGGAAGCTGGTACCGCATCTTATCATTTTTCTGTACTAATCAGCAAATAAAGAAGAGCAAGTTCTCAAGCTCTGGCAGGTATCAAGTGCTCTAATTATACCAGTTATTCACCAATATCCCGCCTTCATTCTTGTCAAAATGACTTCAGAAGTACATCCATATGCATCTCTCAAACCATCTCACTGATCATCCGACCCTGTCAATGTCCCAGTAGATGGTCTTCCATATCACTGTTGCATTATTCTTCACCTTAGGGATCTCCTGTCAAGGATAGCCCATCATCCAGCCAGTATACCAGAGCCTTCAGCTCTTATAGGCACCATATGTCACACGTATGCTCCCCACACATGACATTTTTATTTATTTATTTATTTATTCAATTTGTTTATCAGGAAAGTCCACTGGGACAAAATAGTCCATTTTTCAGTGGAGGCCTGGGGAGCAAAGCTCCAAGAGCATGTTACACACTAGAACAGATGAATAAAATATAACAGTATACATACTAGCAAAGTTACAGAAAAACATATTAACAAGTAGAGATAGCATAAGCAAAATAACATATACCATAACAACAAAGGGAAAAGATGTACAGTCGAAGAAAACAAATATACATGTTAGAGCATTTTCAACAGAATAGCATATAACATATCTACAAGCAAATTAGGCAGTTGCCATGAACACTTTTACATTGTATCTAAGATACAGAATAGTAACGAGAGTGGGAGTGGTTTGAGAGTGGAGGCTGAGTGTAATTTGAGAGGGGAGGTCAAATTTTGAGAGACAAGGATATGGAACAGTTACAGCTCTGAATGGAGGATAGGTAGTAGTTATCCAAGGAGGATTTAAAGGTGGTGAAGTTTTAATTTGATCTAAGAGTTAGTTCCATTTTTGGCCGTGATGTAAAAGTATAAAAGTTAGCCAGCTGGGCGTTTTGGGGTATGAGCTTGTAGCAGATGTTGATTTTTGGATCTAAGGGGTCTGTTGGAGCCTTTCCCACCTTACCCCTACTGAGGTACCCCAAGGTTCTATTGTAGGTCCTCTACTCTTCAATATATTTATCAACAACTTCCACCACACCATCCCTGAGTCCTCACTAATCCAGCATGCAGATGACTCAGCAATCATTTGCTCTTCTTAGTACCCCTCTGAATTTCTATTAAAAACCCTATCAGCCCTCTCTAAAACAGAAACCTGGATGCAAAGCAATCGCTTGGCCCTAAACGCAAAAAAAAAACTAAATTGATCATCTTTACTCCTACTAGAAACTCCACTATTAACAAAATCTCATTCTCCATAATCAGCCAGAATAACAACCCCCTCAAAATTGTATCCAGTACCAAACTGCTCAGTGTCACCATTGATGAAAATCTAATATATGACACCCATATCCATTCCACTATCAGAAAACCCCACCAAAAACTAGGACTCCTATACAGACACAAATGCTACCTCAGCCCCTCCACCAGACAAATCTTAGCCTCTTCCTACCTTCTCCCCTCTCTTATGTATGGCACTCCTCTGTTTACCAATCTCCAACTCATGTCCTGCTACCATAAACTTAGCAAATGACCATGACCAATTCAAAAAACTCAACCCACCATTGCCACTCCCTCCATACCCTGCAATGGCTAAAACTTCTCAATTACCTGAAATTCCTCCAGCTCACCACTGCCCATAAGCTCATCTTCAAACCTTCCAACTGCTCCTCTGTCACTACTGCCTTAACCCCCTACATACTGAACCACTCACTCAGATCAGAAAACCAAAACCTACTACAAATCTACAAACCCTCACGTCCTCCTGCCCAAATGCTACTATCCTACTCCGTAGCTAAACTTTGGAAATCTCCCCCCTTCACAATATTTCTAACCATAACAACTTCAAACCTCACTTGTTCTCCTATCTATCTTCCAAATGTGAATGCCCATGTCACTCTCCAACTTAACCCCCACTCTGTACTCTCTCTTTCCCATTCCATGCTCATTCTCTTTTTCCATCCTATGCAACACTTATTTCTCATGCCTTACTATTTCTACCAATACACCCCTGGACAATTCTCCTGCTGCACCTTGGATGATCTAATTAGATTTTCTTATATCAAAATGAAACTAATTCTGTACATACAAAAATTTCACAGCATCATGCCAGCCTGTATCTCCTCTCATGACTGTATTTTACACAGGCTGTAGTGTACTGGATGCTCATCATAACAATTATCTAGTACTGCTTTGTATATTAATATGCTGAATTTATACTGTTCTATATATGTATGTATGTATTATGCTTTATTCTTTGCATGATAATAATGTTTATGCTACTTTGTGTATGTCTGTAATGTGCTTTTGGAGCTTTTCTCCCAAGGCCTCCACTGAAAACAGGCTCTTCTTGGCCCAGTGGACTTCCCCTGTCATCAAACTGAAATAAATGAATAAAATAAATACATAAATAAATAAAATATTCCAGCTTAGCTGTTTTAGTTGCTCATTAAAGGTTTGGGGGTTAAAGTTGGTTATGTTCCTGGAGTGCTTATACAGATGTTCTTTTTGGATTGTAGGGGAAGTTCTGAGTATGAATGCAGGGAGTTGGTTGCTTAATATGTTAGAGATGGTGCCAGCTGAGGTGTTTTTTTTAGGGTCACTGACAAGTATCCAGTCTAGAATGGAGGCTTCAGAGTGGGATTTGTTGAATCTAGTAGGTGATGTAATTAGTTGGGAGAAGTGGAATAGATTTATGTTATGGGAGGGATGGTTAGAACAGATAAGGGACCAGTTAATGTTTACATCTTCTAGTATGATGGTTTCATTATTAATTGTACTGGAGATCTAGGCAAGGATATTCTCAAGGATAGGAATATTGTTGCCTGGTGGGGGGGGGGGGGTGTAAATAATGAAAATACAAAGGGTATAAGGATGACCTACAGATGCAAGTACTCTGAATTTCTTTGTCATCTGTCTGAACCCCATTATCAAAGGGTCTGGATGCCTTTCTGCTGTGCCGGCTACCAAGCAATGTTTTCAGACAAGCACCCCACTGACATTTCATCTCTTTTTTTCTTATTGTTGTTGTTATTGTTGTGTTCATGTCATCTGTAATGGGAAAATGTTAGTGTGGGAAGCAGATTCCCCATAAAGACCATCACAACCAGTGTCTTTTTTGTTTGGCTGCTCCCCACGATCATATACAATGTTTTATCTGCCAGGTGTCTGTGCCTAAGACCCTATGTAGTCACTTGTCTTATTTGTCCATATAGCTAGAGACAGCTTCTTAAGTTGTTGACTCAGGGTGCTATGGCAGAATCTTCCCAACCCAAGAGCCAACTGTCTGCCAAGAAGAAGGCCAAAATATTTAGACTTGACCTGGTTGCTGTCCAACCTCAACTGGATGCCTCTCTTGATGCTGGTGAATGCCTGGAGGACCATCCAGTGCTTGCCTTTGATTCCTCTGCTGCGACCCTCCCTCCTAATCGAGCTAGCAAGTACAACAGGTGCAAGGCAAAATTAATCCAAAAGCATACAAAAAGAAAAGCCAGCACCAGGGACTCAAGCAAATAATCAGTTTATTTCACCTTGGTTCAGACTGGTTTCGGCAACATGCCTTCCTCAGTGATGAAACCAACATATAACTTTTTATAGGAACATTGTTGACTGTTTTATATACATGATTCTGTTATAAGATCAGCAGAAATATCAAAACAATTTTGTATAAGAAGGGGACAAATTTAAAGGACCATTGAATTGTTATTTTTTGTAAAAAGTTTTTCCATTTGGTTATATTGGAGGCTTTGTTTTATTAATGGGTCACACTATAGACTTATTGGGCACATGGATCTATCAGGCTAAACCATTGCAATAATACTTGGTCAATTAATAAAGCAAATTCTTAGGTCCATTAATCTCCCTATATAATAGTGTTGGTTTATTTGGTTGAGAGTTAATTCATACCCATAGACAGTATTGTGGCTCCCTTTTTGGACTTTTGGGGCTTGGTCTTCTCATTAGTCATCTGTAGTGGTTACATTCTTATTATTAGTGCCTTATAGGATCTTTCCTTAGCTTTTGAACTTATTAGTGTGGGACTCCCCTCCCTAATTTTCTGCTTTGTACTTCTATTAGGCATGAGAGCTTCAAGCTAGGAAAAGTTGGTGGCTTATGGTCATGGATCTCTAAAATATATTACAAGGACTCTGTGCGGACAGAGATGATATTAAGATTTTTGGAATTGGTTTGGATAAAGAAAATGGCTTGCAGGATAAAGGGGATCCTGTTGATGGCTGCAACCTAGCTTTCCATCAGTTGAGCAAGGAGATGAAATCTCTGAGATCTAATATATGGCACTTGAAATTGTTCAAGGCATATAAATATAAAGGTATCACACCATGAGGTTTGAGGGTAAGGACCCAGCCCTTGGTGGGGAAACCAGATGATTTGCTCATGGGAAAATGGAATAAGGTACAACAAAGGGCCTCTATGGCATTTGTTGAAGTCCTCACATCATATTATCAAAGAATTATTGAACAAAATATAAGGGATGTTACTGAAATATGTGAGAGCATGAGAAAATATGAGGGGAGCCCACCTTTTGTTGAAGGCTTGGGAAAACTGTCCAAGGACTTGTTTAGTTTTGAAAATATTCTTAAAGAAAAAAAGTTACGTAAATTTCAAAGAGATATTGATGACTATGAGAGGGGCAGACCCTTTGAATTCCAGAGAGGGGTTAGATTTAATAATAGCAATACATTTAGTAAGTCTAATACAAGAAAGAAAAGACCACGTTCTATCTTGAAAAAATCTACTCAGGACCTTAGTACCTCGGGGGAGGAGTCATCTTTGACTGATACAGAGGGGGTCTATGTTAATGATTCTCCAGACCCCAAAAAAGTATGAATCCAAGATAGCCCTTTAGGGGGAAAACACACAGGGGTGGACGCAAACACCAAGGTGCAAGACTTAGAAAACTTACTACAATCAATGATGAAGTAGAAACACAATTTTACAACATACATAACATTTCTAGCTATGTATTGTCTGAGGATGAACAAAGATTACTCAATAAAGGAGAGGGATTTGTACCCATCTTTTTTGTAGAAGAAAATGTCTTTGCTTCAGATGTTATTGCGTTTTGCAGAAGATTTAATTTAAAATAGTTTTTGGGACAGGAGAAAATGCTGAAAAATCTAAAAAATCTATTGAATTTCGTTTTCACAAATCCACATTCATGCCTCCTATGAATTGACATGTAGCCATTTTTCAAGAGGCTATTCTTAAGGATTTAGATTTTAATTTTAGTACATTTCAAGGTTTCAGACATAATCTTTCTAAGGGAGAGCAACAGGCTCTCAAAGGTTTAAACAATAATACTGATATTACCGTCCTCCCAGCAGATAAGGGTGGGGCTGTCGTCATTATGGATGCCAGTTATTACTGGAATGAAGGAAAGGGACAATTGTCCAATCCTACTGATTATATAAAGATGTAAACAGACCCCACCCAAAAATTTAAAGAGGAAATTGATTTATTTTGGAACAGGCGGTGGAGGAGGGTATTATCAGTATACAGGTAAAGCAACATCTTATTGTCAAGGATCCTGCCCCACAATACCTTTACCTGTTGCACAAATTCATAAAAATTTAAAACAGCCTCCTGGAAGGCTATTGTTTCAGGGCGGGGGTCTTTAACTGAACCCATTTCAGTCTTCCTGACTGCAGACTCCTACACTAAGGCACTGTACGAGCACATCCACTCGTGCATGAATCATGCCATCCCAAATAGAACCAAGATGCTCTTCTCCAAAAAAAGGAAGCCAATCTGGTGGTCCCCTGCTATAAAAAAAACTATACAACAGAAGGAAGAAACTGTTGCAAAAAAGAGGAAAATCCCAGGATGCAAAAAACTCCCTCAACAGCCTCAGTAAGAAGCTGAGATCCCTCATAAAATCCTCAAAAGCTAGTTATGAAAATAAAATTGCCAAAGATTCCAAAGACAACCAAAAGGCATTCTATAGTTATGTCAAAAATGTAAATGGCAATGCTCAGATCTGCTCTGAGTTACAACAGAATGGCATTAAATAGACTGATCCCAAGGATATTGCCAATATCCTGGCAGATCGATTTAGTGCCAACTTCACCCCACTCTCACCCCCTAAAAGGCCCATCTCAATACCAAAAGATTGCCAAATTCCGATAATCACGGCCACACAGGCAGAAACCGCACTCTCCAAAGCTAAGAATACAGCATCCATGGGACCAGATGACATCCCAAGCTGTGTACTACATGAACTACAAAATGAACTGGCACCTCACCTAAGTGTCATGTTTAATCATAGCCTCACCTTAGGCTTCGTGCCCACTGAGTGACGCACAGCTACAGTTATCCCGCTCCACAAGGGAGGATCCACCTTGGATCCTGGGAACTACTGTCCCATCAGTCTGACAAGCCTGATTTGCAAGGGCATGGAACGCATTATCATGGAACTTATAAACAAAGACATTGGCAACCTTCAAATACTAGACCCCACCCAGTTTGGGTTTGTGAAGGGCCGATCTTGTCTCCTGAATCTGATTGACATCTTTGAATCAGTCTCCAGAGCTGTGGATGAGGGTAAGGCAGTCCACACAGCCAATCTGGACCTCGCCAAGGCCTTTGACACCATTTCCCCACTCTGGAATCATAGATAAACTTACTAAGCTGGGCATAAATCCCTACGTCACTCGATGGGTTGCTAACTGGCTTACTGACAGAACCCAGACAGTAAAAGTAGCCAACTCCAAATCCAGCTCCAGATAAGTGACAAGTGGAGTACCTCAGGGTTCAGTCCTGGGACCACTCTTGTTTGGCATCTACTTCTCTGAAGTACAGGCCAACACTAAGGGACTCTGGCTAACAAAGTTTGCAGTTGACTGCAAACTGGAAGCCATTATTGAATCTCCAAATGACGTGGATATTCTACAAAAGGGCCTTACAGAAACAGATGCCAGGTGCCAGAGCCATGGGCTCAAGCTTAATGCCAAGAAATGTATAGTTATCCCCTTTGGAAAAAAAAACATGTACCCATGAATTACCACATAGGTGGCAGGACACTAAACATCGAAAGTGTGATGAGAGACTTAGGGACACAGGTAGACAGTGGTCTCACTTTCGATAACCATATTGCCACAACAGCCAGGAAATTCTTCTATGGGCTTTTCATCCGGAAAAAAGGAGGTCATTGTCCCACTGTACTCCTCTCTCATTAGACCCATTATAGAGTACAATGCCCCATTTGGTATGTACCTCACAAGACATCTGCAACATCTTGAAAGGCCACAGAAATGCCTCACTAAAAGAATCACAGGCATAAAGCAGATGCCATATACTGACCGTCTAAAAAAACTCCAGCTATACTCTGTGGCATATCGTCTACTCAGAGGCGATCTCTGCTTAACATACAAGGCCATGTCAAACCCTGAGCTGTTGGACATGCTCCACTTAAAAAAATCCCAATCCCTCAGAGCCACACGCTCCAGGGATCTAAACCTTGTCATCACAATGAACAAAACATGCTGGAGGGATAGGTTCCTGACTCAGAGACTCCCCATGCTCTGGAATAGACTGCCCATACATATAAAGCAGAGTGCCTCTTTGGCCCTCTTCAAAAGGAACCTTGATGATTGGATGGGAGATAGGAAATTCACCCTGGGGATCATGTCAGTCACCCTGCTAGACAGGGGCCTGGAGAAGTAAATATTGTGGGAAGAAATATCCAGGGAATTGTTATGGCTAGGCTTGCATAGGCCCTAGGGCCAATAGCCTAGTACCAACCTATGAAACTTTGAATGAGGTATCGGGTTCATGTTTGCCCGACAGTTGCCAATTTTCTTTTAGGTGGGGCAAAAGATTAACATCTTATTTTGCCCACTATAAAAGGATATCGACAGGTTATCTGAATAAATAACAGCTGTCCATTACAGGGGATAGACTTATTGGATCTTACCCATGTGGTCATTTTAGTTTTTGTAAGTATATGTTTAAGACTACAGTTTTTAGTAGTAAGAACACTGGCTGAATGTTTGATATTAAATTTTTTGGCAATTGTAGTGAGGATCGGGTGGAATATTTGGTGACTTTTCAGTGTTCTGCCTTCTAAGTAGGGCAGACCTCTAGACAATTGAAACAACGTATTTCAGAACATCTTAGTGACATACATCACAAAAGACTTCCAAATGCCCTTTATAGACACTGTCAAATCCATTTAACAGCTAACTTTAAATTCATTATTATTGATCAGGTCAGGGGCAATAGGTTATCAAAACAGGGTTGGCATTCTATTTTAATAAACAAAGAGAGAAAATGGATTATTAAATTGGGAGCGCTATTTCATCCAGGGCTGAATGACAAATTATGAATTCTCAAAGTAAAGATTCTAGTAATAAAGGGGAACATGTAGATTTATTATATTCAATACAAGGTCATGAGATATATACTGTATTTTTGTATGCATATTTTGGTGTGATTATTTTGTTAAGAAAGTGATGTCACAATGATTAACACGTATGCTATATAAGGAATATAGGGAATGAATGTTTCATCACTGAGGAAGGCATGTTGCCGAAACCGGTCTGAACCAAGGTGAAATAAACTGATTATTTGCTTGAGTCCCTGGTGCTGGCTTTTCTTTTTGTATTCTGCTGCGACCCTGTCAGAGATCTGCATGGATCTGGCTTCTTGCACATTCTCAGAGGCTTTATAAACATCTGTGCCTGATGTGGAGGGGGAACCTCGGCTGAGTTTAACCAAAGGACCAAGGGGTGTTCCTCAGATCATAGTGAGGGCAGAGGTTCCTACAACCATTATAGAGTCATATTAGGATTCTCTGAGGGTGTTTTGAGTGGAAGACCCGCAGAAAAAGAAACAAAAGACAAAGCATATTTTCCCTGTTGTGAAGGATCCATAAAACAAATGGCAGGATTTCAATCAGGGTTTCTATTAATGCTCTGATGGTGTTGAAGCCATCTCAAGGGTTCTCTGTTCCTGCTCATCCCTGGTCTTCCACTTCACTTAAGAGTCTAGGGAATTGGATTCCATAGATGAAGATTTGGATTCAGGGGGGAATCTCTGGCTTATTTTTACCAGACCCCTTCCCCCTTGGACAACGGTTTGGAGGAAGAGGAGGATTCCTTGAGTCCAAACTCCCCTTTGGAAGAGGTTTCATTTGGTGATACCATTGCCCGTATGATCGACTATTTTAAGGGTTATTGTTCTCAAGTCTCTGGTTTTCAAAAAAATATTATAAGCTTTTACAGAAGGAGTCTCCCAAATTATCTGCTGTTCCTCCTGCTCTGGCTGCCCTTTTGAATACCCCTTTGTCAACTTCAATAGCCCCTAACTTTCATCCTCCTGCACCTAAGAAGCAGGATAGGTTTTAGAAAATCTCTCAGTGGTGCAAATTTGCTTATAAATGCCCTTCTGCTATCCCTTCTATAGTGTTAATGTCATCTGACAAACCATACAAGCTGTTGCCTTCTAATAAGTATAGTAGGATCATGAAAAGGTTGAGCAAGTAAGTTCACACTGCTGCCAATTTATCCTTTAGGGCCATTAACTGCCAGACTCATATGACCAGGTATGTTTCAGCTCTCCTTTCTCAGGTTTCTAAGGTGGTCTCTGATCTTCCTGACTCTGAGTGGAAGGCTTTTACCCGTTCTCTGCTGAGATCCATTTCAAAAGTTGCCCAACATTCAGTCAACTGCAGCTATGATGCTGCTGATACTTCTTCTAGGGTTGCTGCCTTTGGTTCCGTTATGAGGCATTCATCTTGGCTTCGTCTTCAGGGTTTTCCTGATGACATTAAGGCCAAAGGTCTGGATAACAAACGTCTTTTTTTCTAGGCAGCTGCTGCTGACCTTTTCAAGTTTGTCCAGGAAAAGAGCAGAACCTTGTAGGAGCTGAAACATAATTTTGTTTCTTCATTTCTAACTTTCAAGGGAACTACCACTTTAAGTCTGCCTTTGTTCATAGGCAGCCTCCCCCTCCCCCCAAGTCAAGACAGGTTGCAGGTGTGGGCTTCCTGCTAAGCCTACTCAGATTCCTGCCTCCCAAAGAAGCCTTCTTTTCAGGACAGGCCTGATTATATTTGATGGTTGTCTTCCTCCTTCCCTCAGTCAGGTTCCCCTGTCCCTCCACCTTTCCTTGCCTCTTCCAAATTGGCTATGAATCACATCAGATACTTGGATTCTGTCCAATATCTATCAGGGATATTTCCCTTTCCAGGCATTTCTCAACCTCCTCAGAACAACTCTCTCATTTCCCAGACATTCTTCACTCTCTTCTGGCTCAGGATACCATTCAAACTGTGCCATATACCCACGTATGGAAGATATTTTATTCAGAATGGTTTTGGTCCCACAAAAGGAAAGTACATGGAGACCAATTCTGGATCTTTCTCTGCTGAATACTTTTCCTTTTGGATGTTAGCCCTTCAAACATTGTTTCCTCTTATTCTTCTTCTACAGGCATTTCTGGTGTCTTTGGATCTCAAGGATGCATGCCTTCACTTCCTCATCCATCCCATCCTCTTTTCAGAAAATATTTACATTTCTCTGTCTCTTCCTTGCATCTTTAGTTCTCTTCCTTTCCCTTTGGCCTCTCTACTGCCCCAAGGGTATTCCCCAAATGCCTCACTCCTGTCATTGCTTTTTTGTAGGATTCGAGATATTCAGATTCTTCCCTATATAGATGATCTGCTTACTCAAGGTCTGCTTCAGGATCTCAAGTTTACTACTTCCCTAATCACAAGAAATCTGGGCAAAGCCTAAAATAATGGGGGAACAAAGGCCAAAGGTCGGGACAGGTTTTAAATATTTATCTTATAAACTTAAAAGTTCAATGAATAACAAAATGTATGTTAGCATACACTTTCTGAAAGATATAAAGACTGAAACCCAAATGTCTGTCATTACTTAGTGACTTAAATCCCCGAAGGCTCTGTCTCAGTTAACCTTTTTCCAGTCCCTTCTTCCTCTTGCATATGTCATGGTGAGGGTATTACCTGGGGTTCATGGTTTATGCCATTCCCATGCTCCCTCTCACCAGGTTGCATATAAGGAAGTTTCAGTGGTACCTCAAATCAGCGTGGCTTCAACATTGCCAAACCCTGAAGTTCCCAGTACCTTTCCTTCCCTGTCTGAAGCTTGATTTTCAGTGGTGGATAAATGAATTTTCTCTCAACCTGGGGCTTCCTTTTCATGTTCCATTTTAAATTCAGGAGCTCTTTATAGATGCCTCAGACACAAGCTGGATGCCTCCTGTGGTCCCCTAATGGTTCAGGGTCTCTGGCAACCTCATTAGAGGTCAGAAGACATCAACATAAAGGATACGAGGGCTCTGCTTCTGGTTCTGCAAGCACTTCATCCCCTCTTTCATCACGAGCACCTCAAAGTTTTCACAGACAATACAACGATAATGTGGTATATCAGCAAGTAGGGGGCACAAGGTCCCATCTTCTTTGCAAAATATCTCTTCAGGTCTGGGATCTAGTTATCCAAGATCAAGTGACTCTTCAGACAGTTTACATTCCCTCAGAGTATGATTTAGTGGCAGATTCCTTGAGTAGGTCCAGCATACAAGCTCACAAATGAATGCTTCAAAGAGATGCATTCTTGGACATTGTCCTTTAGCGGGATATTCCTCAGGTAAATCTTTTTGCCTCATCTCTGAACAGACATCTTCCTGTACTCTGATCCAGAGTCCCAAGTCCTCTGGCTTGGAGAGTGGATTCCCTGTCTTTTCCTTGGAAGGGGATGTTTCTGTATGCCTCCCCCTTCATCTCTCACCAAGAGTCCTGCACAAGATCAGGCAGCACTCTCGCAAAATCTTGCTGGTGACTCCCTATTGGACCAGACAACATTGGTTCACCCTTCTTTCTCACTTGGCCAGGGGCAAATACCACAAGTTACCTCACCAGATGACTGTTTCACACAAGAGAAATGGTCTCTTATCCATCCCCACTTGTTCACTCTTCAAATGACAATGCAGGTGATAGGATTTTGATCCCTTTTAGACACCTCTTTTCTGAAGGGGTGCTTTGGGTTCTGCAGAAGGCCAAAAAACCTACTACAAGAAATCATATATGACCAAATGGAAAAGATTTTCTGTCTGATGCATCTCTCACCATCAGGATCCCCCTTACTGTAGAGGTTCCTCAGGTTCTCTCTTATTTGTGTAATCTGCTCCATGTCCAGATGGCATATTCTTCAGTTAAAGGTCATCGTTCAGCAATTTCTGCTTGTCTGCCTTTCACTCTTTATTTGGTCCCTAGGTTTGAGGTCAAGCAATTCCTTAAAGGTGTCCTTCATATTAGGCCTTCCAGGAAGCCTATTTTGCCTTCTTGGGACCTCAATTTTGTACATGAAAAATGACTCAGGCTCCTTTTGAGCCTGCTTTTTTCAGCTCCATTACAACATTGCAATGGAAGACTGTTCTGTTGGCTCTTATTTCAGTCAAGAGAGTGCCTGAACTCCGGGTTCTCATGGTTATAACTCCCTATTTAGTTTTTCATAGTGACAGGATGTCTTTTCATACTAATCTTTCTTTTATGATCAAGATGGCCAATGAGTTGCCCCTTAATAAGTCTATTCATTTACCTCTTTTTTTCTTTCTCTGCAGTCTGCCTCACAGAGAGTTTACACCTTGGATTTGCATAGACAGCTAATACATTATTTGGGCAAAACTGAGTTTATTCACACATCTAAATATCTTTTTGCCTCTTTCTATCTCAGGACTTTGGATTTTGCTGGTTCTAAGCAAACCATCTCCTCTTGGATTTCCAAGGCCATTTCCTTCTGTTATTCTTTTTATGGCAAATGTCTCTCCTCATCTGTAAAGGCACATTCTACATGGACAGTTGCTTTCTTTGGTGCTGTTTTCAAGGGTTTGGATACTACTAATTCAATCCTTCAGGCCACTATTTGGTTATCTGTTCATACTTTCACCAAACATTACAAGTTGGATGTTATTTCCAGGGCCAGAGCAGGTTATGCCAGGGCTATTCTGCACGGGTTTGTAGAGGCCTCCTCTTGAGCTGTTGTACTCAACCTAAAGTGAAGAATACTGCATCAGTGATATGGAAGGCCATAGTACAGTTGTGTAAAATCTTACCTTAACAGTAGATGCACTTCTCTTCACTGTTGCTGTATTCACTCTCTCCCTCCTGCCCCCATTGTTGTGCCGTTTGTCCTGTCTTTGGTTTCCCTCTTGGCTGAGGGACCCTTTATCCCTTGTTCCTTGTTTATTTTTCTTTCTGGATACATATGTTCCTCCTTGTCCCTAGGGTATTCTCTTCCTCCTGGACCTTTTTCACTTCTGAGTACTTGCATCTGTACTTCAACTTTATGCCCTACATTGTGTGCAGAGATTACACGTGTGACTTATGGCATCTATAAGAGCTGGAGGCTTTAGTATACTGGTGGAAGATCCCTAAGTTGCCGAATACTACAACAGTAAAAGAGAAGGACGTCTACTGTTATGGTAAGATTTTACACACCTGATCTTTTTTACCTAGACCACAACACTGAAATACACTATTTGTATTCACTAGTTATCTCTGAACTAGATTAAAGCTAGAAGAATCAGAGGAAGCTGTCATTCTATACATCTCAATTAATCCTTACTTTCTCCTTTGCAGACTTGTTCTTTGTAATCTAACTAGGACATTCGTATGGTGGTTCAACATATACATGAAAGGATGATCATGTGAAATAAGGTGGGCTGGCCATACCTCCTATTTACTGATATCCTTCAAGGACCAGTCCTAAGTTCTACCCTCTTTATTATCCCTGTAAGTAATCTGGATTCTTTTAGCACTCCAGCCTCCTTCACAGTATGTAATGATTCCACACTGATATGCTGCTCTGAAGGGTTCACATATTTCTACTCAGCTTCATGTCAAGTCTGACCTGAAAAGTTTTGCCTGGCATTCAGCAGCAGGAAAAACAAAGCTGTGCTCTTCACCCATCACAAGGCAGTCCTCTTACATCCAGATAGCTTTGAAGTCCTACTTGAAAATTGAAATTGAGGTAACATTAATTGATACTGCTGAGTGTCATTCTAAAGCATTAATTAAAACTAGATCACCACATTAGTACTACTTCCTCCTTCACATCAGACAAAATCTAGACCTCCATTATAGAGCCTGTCAATTTATGACTGCATATGTACTTCTGACCACAACAACAGCATCCTTAAAGCTTAGTCTGCTATTTGTTTCCAACATGCCCATCATCTTTCAATCTGCTTTGAAAAAGAACAGGCATACAACAAAAATCTACAGTTCCACATCTGACCACATATACAAAATATCACCAAAAGTGATGCAGTCTAGGTCTGTACACACCTTCCGACACTATCAGATAAAAGCCACTGCACAAAATCACCTGGTCTATGTCAAAGTGCACCTTTTAACAGCCAACCCTTGATCAACAAACCTAGCCCTTTCTAGAGTCCAGTTTCATGGCCATTGCTTCGGAAACCTAGAAAATTCTCTCTATATAAGATAAATTGGCACATGCTTATATCCAGAAAGACAGAAATAAAAACAGCAGAAACCCAGGCAAGTATGTAATAAGTATAATCAAATAAAATAAAAAACACAACAGCCAACCAGAAAGTAATATCATTTAACGCTTTTGTCTTTAAACCAGGACTTCCTTACAATTGTTGTGAGGAAGTTGCAGATTAAATTGTATGAATTATTTAACAATATAGATTACAGTTAATATTTTTTTGTATTTATTTATTTGTTTGTGCCCTTCTGATTCAGCTATCTTAACTTTCTAAAAATACCTATTATTAATTGATAATAAATAGGCAACCAAGAGAACTAAGTAAATCCAATAAAGCAAATTTTAAGATCACTAGAGCCTCCCAGGCAAAAAGATAACCATAAAGTCTTCTCCAGTTATGTTAGAAATCTAAAAGGTAACACACAACAGCATGCTGAACTGGTTGTTAATGATGCCACATTCAGATTTGCTAGGCGATATAGCAAATTTGGTTAGAGACAAATTTAGCTCCAGCATTACTCATGCACTCACCCGCAGCCATCTCCTAAGAAATGCCTTCAAACATAACCCTTCCAACTATAAATAGACAGCATGCCCTGACTGCTCACACTAAGGCCAAGAACACAGCCTCATTGGGCTCTGATAATATCCTGGAATGCCTCCTGAATAAAGTATGATCCATCAGGGCCACTGATGTTACTATTTAACTATAGTCTTAAAATCGGCTTTGTGCCATGAGAATGGAGGACTGCAAAGATCATACATTTTCATAAGGGCAGATATTGAACAGATCCTGGAAACTACAGACCCATTAGTCTAACTAGTCTTATATGCAAAGCCATGGAAAGAATTATCATGGAAATGCTCAACAAAGATATAGGAAACCTTCAGAAACTGGATCCATCCCAGTTTGGCTTTGCTAAAGGAAGGTTATGCCTACTGAACCTGGTAGACGTCTTTCAGAAGGTCATCAAGAAAATGGATGAGGGTAAAACAGTCCATACTGCCTACCTTGACCTGGCTAAGGCATTTGATACAAAACCCCACTCGGGCATCATTATCAGACTTAAGAAATTAGGCATAAACTCCTATATAACACACTCGGTAGCCAGCTAGCTCACAGATAGGACCCAGGTACTTAGGATTCGTGAGACCATCTCCTCAGAGAAGCCAGTCAACAGTGGAATCCCTAAAGGCTCTGTGCTGGGCAATCCCGCTTTGGCTTCTATTCCTCAGAAGTCAAGAGTAATGTCAAAGGCCTCTAGCTGACCAAGTTCACAGATGATTGCAAACTGAGAGTAGTCAAAGAATCCCCCAAGACACTAATATGTTATAAGAGGGTCTAACACAGACAAATGACTGGTGCCAAAGCCATGGCTTAAAACACATTGCCAAGAAGTGCATTATAGTACTTTTTGGGAAGTTGTCCAGCCCAGGAAGCTACATCATTAATGAAACGCCCCTAAGAGTCGATCCCCTAATCAAGGATCTGGCATCAGATGTAGACAGTATCCTGGCCTGCAAACAACATGTTACCAAGGTAGTAAGGAAATTCCTCCATTTTGCTCAACTTATAAGTATGTGCATGGCATCTAGGTTCAAGGAAGTCACTGTACCACTATACTTCTTATCACATCCAATATGAGTATAATGCCCCCCTTAGTATGTACCTGACCAGACACATGCAGCAACCTCAACTTCTGCAAAGGTTTCCTAAATGCAGACAAACTCCTTTAAGAGCTCCATCACTTTTCACAATAAAAGCAGTGGATTCCTGCAGTTATTTTGTCAGGGAGCACCATCAGTATGAACAGCAGCAAAGTTATGGTAGCACATTGCCATTTGTGCAGCCCACAAAAGGAAACCACTACTTTCTTAGGACTAATTCAGACTGCTGCCTTCTCTGGCACAATTAAATGTCTCATACATTTGATGCATTTGTTAGGGAGATGTTCCTTCTCAACCTAAGGTTGTCAGTATCTCATCAACACCACTGTTTTATCTCCAGTGAGGAATTTAAAATGTTGCTTTTCTTTTAACCTAATCCGCTTTTTTTCATATAGGTTCATAGGTAGGTACTAGGCTATTGTCCCTAGGGCCTATATAAGCCTAGCCATAAAGGTACCCTAGCTTTCACTACCAAAGAAAATTATTTTCGTGTGCCCCTGTCGAGCAGAGCCATAGAGGTGATCCCCGGGGTGAATTTCCTATCTCCCATCCAATCATCAAGTTGTTTCTTGAAGAGTGCTAATGAGGAACTTTGTTTGATATAGATAGGTAGTTTGTTCCAGAGTATGGAAAGTCTCTGGGACAAGAGATATTGTTTTGCTTCTAAGGGCTGATAATCGCTTTGAAGTAAACTAAATTTCTCATCAGGTTTTTGAGAATAGACATTGAAAAGGATTATTCCTAACCTTGCAAAATTAACTTGAAATGTTTCCCAGATTCTATTGTGTTTGAAAAGAAAATAACAAAAAGGACACAGTCAGGTACTCCATTTGTCACACACACACACACACACACACACACACACACACACACACACACACACACACACACACACACACACACTCACAACATGCGGGTAGACATGAGCACACACTCACACACAGCTCTCATGCAAATACACACCCAAATACCAGCAGATCTATCTGGATTTTATTAACATGGCCCAGGGCATAAAATACCATGCCAATTTAATTTCTGCAAGAATCATTATTTGTAACACACTGAGCTCCTGTCACTCTCACTGGTTAATTATAGTTCATACTTTGTTAAAGTGTGTAAATCTCCCAGGCCCCTGTTTGTAAATGTTTCACCTCCCAAGCCCCTGCTTACAGTTATCAGAGGTACCACAACTTGTCAAAGATTTGGGATACATGGCTAGGCTTAAAAAGGTCCTTGGGATCTTTAGCCTGTAAATAATTATGAAACTATAAATGGTTTTGTATGCATGATGTTTATCTATATAGCTTTGTTGTATTGCTTGATGTGACAAATTGTTTAAATAAAGTTTTACTTGCTTAAACGAAAACCATTTTGTTAAAACATTCTAACATAACTCCTTCTAACTGTTCTTTAGCCCCAAAGTTGCAAAAAAGTAAACTGTGTTTGACCTAGAATGAGTAGAGCTGCACCCCCCTCCCCCTGCTGGAGTCAGTGACTGGAACAACCTTTGTCACATAACTCCCAACAGCAGAATTCAGTATAAATAGCAGAAAAGTAAAGTCAGACTGCCTGTTTTATCAGTCACACTCAGATATAAAATCATGGCATCTGTGTGTACGCTAGAATGGGTAGCAGAAGAATAAATAAACAACAATAGACCCCATTACCCACTGGGATGGTAAGCTTTACTGCTGGCTACTGATCAGTTAGCATATAAAGAAGATAACAGATAGCACTGAGTGGTGAATGCACATTTACAAAGTTCACAAAGACTCTAATACATGACATTGTGGCACTTAATGTAACGTTTTGCTGTTATTTGGTATTTACTGTATCTACAATGAGTCTATATCATATGAGCGAATCGCACAAATTGTGAACGCTCATAATATTGAACGTACCATACCTCGAACTTCCTATTGTGGGGGGCTGTGTTGAGTTCAAATACCTACATCTGTATTATATACAAATGTATCCAGTGTTGTTGTGATTGAGAAAAGGGGTGATATGTTTAAGAATTTCCCTATTATATGATAGTGGAAGAGAGAATACTACTGTTTCACCATGGAGAAGCATGAATACAGGTCTAAACAGGAGGGTGTGGACTTTAATACCCATCATGTGCTGGAATCTTTTCCTAGGTCTACAGCTGAATAGTATATTTCCATTATGTCTGACGTACATATACACCCTTAAAGATGCTGCTCAAAACAGCATCCAAAACATATGTGTGCCCAGTCAGGTGTCCCTACAAATGTGCCAGGTAACTGTCCGGTCCACATACCTAGCTGACCTAATAGAGACAGGAACTAACATTTCCAGTATTGCTGGTTTCTTCCAGATACTGTCACCTTTACTGATTCTAGATATTAGTGGCTGTGTTAGAGTGGAGTACCTATCAGGAAATGTACAGAAAAGTAGGATAGTGCAGGAAGGAGTTGTATTATGTCACACCACACTTTTCAGTGGTGCAGTTTGTGTTGTATCAGGAATGTGTACTTTTTTCAAGTCTGGTTTACTACATTATTATTTAGCATGTTCAGATGTTAGGGGGTTCTACAGTTCTTGGCGTACATAGATGGGGCGTGGGATAGGGGAGGGTGTTTAGGTAAGGTGTTAATATGTACACTTTATGTAAGCAGTAATGCAGAATGGGTATCAGACTGCAGAGAATGTAAATTCATAAACTCTGTGGCTACAGTGCAAATATTATGCTGCACTGCATTGTAAGCAGCTGTTCAAATACAGACCATGCCTCTGTTATGTATCACTAATGTGATCCACGTTTACTAACAGTGCTAATCAAAATCAGTAAACAAGCTTTGCAGGCAGAAAGCAGTTACACAATGGCAAACTATTTTTATGAATACACTTGCATGTATTTTGCTACAGAATTATCAGGAAGTAAACAAAACCACCTTTAAAAATATGTCTGGCTCATGTCACCTGCTCATGTACTAAATCCCATCTCTATTGCCATTGTACACATGTTAAAGAAACCTAGAAAGGCAGGGAAGATATCAAGAGACTGGAGTAGACCTAATCTGTCTAACTTGTTTTTCTCTTATAAAAACAAATGAGTCTATCCACTGTGTCTGAAATAATCCCCCACTCAATCAACCCCCTATAAACCTATTCTGTGTCCTTCATATTAGTAAGCAGTAAACACAAAGACAGAGTGATAAAATTGGCATCATTTTCTTATTCTTCCATAACACTGTACATAAACAGGAGTTACATACTGCAGGTACCTGGAACCCTTTAGAAGAAATAGGTGTATTTCTGAACTCAAAATGCATACTAAAGGTGAGGCTGCGTGCTATGAGAATCTAGACTTCATACACAACTATGCTGTAATATTGCGAGTCTGCACAACATGGAAAGGAAATTCTGAACAATCCAAATGGCATACAACAGTCGCAGTCACTTCTCTTTAGAATATGGACCGATCCGTACATCTCTACTGTCCATCTTTTCACAGAATGTCCAAATTTTTTTACTTCATATTTTTGGTCTGTTCCTCATAAAAGTTGTGGTTTCTGTCAAATCAGTGAGGATTGAAGTCTGTAACTAATGTCATAAATTTGACATTCAGTTTTCATATCCTGCAGAAAATACATGCTAAATCAAATCCTGGTCTTCTGGCAGCTTTCTATGTAAATAAGTGCAAAATTTAAAATCTTTCCCTACTTGTTGGACTTTGTTTCCCAATTATTTCAGGCTTTTCCAGATTTTTTGCACTAAGAGGTTAAGAGGTATGGATAATGGATCAACCCAAACTGTAAAAATACCAATTCCAGCAAGCGCAATTCTTAATTATAGTGCTGAGATCCACTGAACTTGAGAAATAGAAAGACCTTGATTTACATTAATGTTTTATAATATTATCAGTTCATATAACTGTTCTATAAATCAAGTTTAACCCTGCAGTCACATAAAAAGCCTTACTAATTAACTATAACCAACACACAGAAATGCTTTAACAAGTAAAACATAATTCATACCATTGGGTAACATGTCATTATATTTATTAACATGCATTGCTTCAAGTCTGCTAATGTTTTATTTAGTCTACTGGCTTAAGATTCCAGTGCTTACTAGCTGATAATACAAAAATGACTCTGCATTTAAATATCTAGTATTAACAGAATATGTATCATTAAAGAGTTTAGCCACTTTACTTACTAAATTACAGTGTGTTGTGTTACAAAGATGGTGCTAAATATGTGCTGTAAAAGACTTGTTAGCATTCCCTCTATAGTACAAACTACAGGAACACCGTATACAAAAAAATCACCCTTTTTGAATTGCACATTGCACACACCGGTAAACTGCTTTTTTCCTTTTCTGGCGCCAGCTGCTTTTATTATCTACATGCCCTCAAAAACTACTGATACAAATTTGTTAGTGCCCAGGATTTTGTGTTTCCTTGTTGTTTAGGGGATAAAAAATTGCAGTTAGCATGTGTTCCCAAGACTTCTTCCTTAATATTTGGAAACCACAAATCTATCTGGAATACACAGAGTTAGTACGGCATCTTGTAACAATAGCAGCTCTATAAAAGGGGGCAAATAACCAACACATGGTGAGTTTGATGAGTCCCTTTTCTGTTTTCTTACTGTAAGCAGTATAAAGCAGATGACTGCATACCATGTCTCATCTACATGGATGCATTTGCATTATTAATGTCTCACTTGCAGCTCTGAGGTGCTATGGTGCGATCTCGAGCTGTGACCTCCACACACCTGCTGCACAGGGGCGGTGTGATTAATTATTTGCTCCAGTTGTGCCCCCTCCCCCAACCCTATCACAACATTCACTAAAGGTCAGGTTGGCAGAGAAGCCTGCCCTTGAGATGATTAGGTCATTCTTTTTCAATTCTTCTGCTTTAAAGGAGTAGCAACAGGAGTCAAATCTTTAGGACCAAGTCAAATACTTAGTTCCCTTGATATGGGGAGCAGATTTCCAGTATGTGTATGTGGTCATAATATATTTGTTTTCATTGCCATCAACTTAACAGGCTGCTTTCCTTAATATATTATGAAAAAACATTAGCACATTAGAAAATGAACTATAACGAGAAGCTGGATATTTCTAGCTATTTAACATCACTAGTCTTGTTAACCTGCTAACCAGCAGCTCCTACAACTGTGTGTTAATTAAAATCTAGATACCACATATGAAAGTATATTACACAGTCTCATGCATACACATATGTGCGTGTGGACGAGTCTATATTAGAACACCAGATAGTCGAAATATCAAATGGCCTAAAGACCGAAAATGCCAGACATCGAACTCGCTATTGTGGGGGGCTGCCCCCCTACACCCCCTGCTAATTATATATAACAACTCTGAGATTGCACTATAGTGAGGAAAGTGCAAATATTCCGATCTTCACTGTAGAGTGATCTCACTATAACAGTTCGCTGTACAGCATTTACACTGTAAAATGCCGTTCGATGAACTGCCTCTTCGATCATGTAATATAGACCCCATGCAGATACACACACACAGACACACACAGACACACACACACACACACACACACACACACACACACACACACACACACACACACACACACACACACACACACAAAATCATAAGCAAGTAACTTTTGCTGCACAGATTATATCAGGCTAAAACATGATCTCAGAGTTTATCCTGTCCACAGGGAAGTCCAGCAGTGATGAAAGAATATTGTTTGATGCTGACTACGTTATTCATAGGTTCATAGGTAGGTATTAGACTATCGGCCCAAGGGCCTACATAAGCCTAGCCAGCAAGATTCCATGGCTTACGCCACCCAAGAAAGTTATTTTCCTGTGCCACTGTCGAGCAGAGACACAGAAGTGATCCCCGGGGTGAATTTCCTATTTCTCATCCACTCATCAAGATTCTTTTTGAAGAGTGCTAATAAAGAACTTTGCTTGACATAGATGGGTAGCTTGTGCCAGGGTATAGGAAGTCTCTGGGACAAGAATCTATCCCTCCAGCATGTCCTGTTTATTGTGATGACAAGGTTTAGGTCCCTAGAGTGTGTAGCTCAGAGGGATTGGGATTTCTTTAGGTGTAGCATGTCCAACAGCTCTGGGTTTGACATAGCTTTATATGTTAGGCAGAGATCACCTCAGAGTAGGCAATATGCTATGGAGTAAAGCTGGAGTTTTTTGAGGCAGCAGTCAGTGTAGGGCATTTGTTTGAGGCCAGTAATCCTCTTTGTGAGGTACTTCTGTGGCCTTTCCAGCTGCTGCAGATGTCTTGTGAGGTACATTCCAAAAGGGGAGTTGTACTCTATAATGGGTCTAATGAGTGATGAGTAGAGGGGAACAATGACCTCTTTTTTCCTGGATGAGAACCCTTTTATGATGAGGTGTGCCACGTAGAAGGACTTCCTGACTATTGTGGCAATGTGACTGTCAAAGGAGAGACTACTGTCCACCTGGGTCCCAAGGTCTCTTATCACACATTCGATGTTATATAGATTGCTGCCTATGTGGTAGTTCATGGGTACAAAGTTTTTACTAAAGGGGATGAGACTGCACTTTTTGGCATTGAGCTTGAGGCCATGGCTCTGACACCAGGCATCTGTCTCAGTGAGGCCCTTCTGTAGGATGTCCACATCATTCAGGGACTTGACTAAGGCTTCTAGTTTGTAGTCATCTGCGAACTACATTAGCCAGAGGCCTTCTCTGTTAGCCTGTACTTCAGAGAAGTAGATACCAAACAGGAGAGGTCCCAGGATGGAACCCTGTGGTACTCGACTTGTCACTGCTTTGATGTCATATTTGGAGTCTGCAACTTTTGCAGTGCGGGTTCTGTCAGTGAGCCAGTTGGCAACCCATCTTGTGACGTAGGGATTTATACCTAGTTTAGTGAGTTTAGCTATAATCCCAGAATGGGGGATGGTGTTGAAAGCCTTAGCAAGGTCAAGATAGGCTGTGGGAACCACCTTACCCTCATCCACGGCTTTGGGGACTGCCTCAAAGAAGTCGATCAGGTTCAGGAGGCATGATCTGCCTTTCACAAACCCGAACTGGGTGGGATCCAGAGTTTGGAGGTTACCAATGTCTTTGTTTATGAGTTCCATGATGATAAGTTCCATGGTCTTGCAGACCAGGCTCATCAGGCTACTGGGTCGATAGTTCCCGGGATCAGTGGTGGCTCCCCCCTTGTGAAAATAAGACATTTTGTCCACAGATAACACCAGGTTCTTCAGTGACAGCTGTTATCAAGCCCAGTGTTTAAAACATGGGTATGAATCACAAATTCCAGTTGATTCTCACTTTATATATTTAATGGAGAGAGCAAAGAAACATTAGACAGATGTACCGTGACATGTGCCAGCACAGCTTCAGTCTTGGTCAAAGTTGGATTAAGCTTTTAACAGTTATAAACTAAGGATTAAATTCAAGTTGTCCTCTAAGAAAACTGAAATGTCTCTCACACCCTCCAGAGACAAGCATTTATTTATAAAAATGTCAACAGCATATAATTGATAGACAGTACCTCAACTTGCAATAACCTCCCTAAGTAACAACATATGCATGTTGAACAACAAAAGGGTCTGATCTGAGATTCACTACAATACAGCAATGAATGAAGTCAAACTAAGCACCACTCAGTGATTACATCCCAAAATGTTACAGAGACATATCTCCAGGACAGTCCTCAGTATTGCACAGTGTAATTTTGGATGCCTAGTAAGGATGGTCAGCATTGTCAGATGCTACCAAGAGATGAAGTAAAACCAAGATGGAATACCGATACTGATTTTGCACCATTAGGAGACCATTAATGACTCTAATAATGATTACCTCTACCTGTGTCTACATCTAAACCACAAATGACAAGGGCTAAATAAGCTATGTCATATCAGGCATAAATACATTCAAGTATAGATGACATTTTCAGTAACTTTTCCAATAAAGAGAAGTTTTAATACATGGCAATAATTCCTTAAATGGTTCACATCCAAAGCTGACTTATTGAGAACTGGAGTAGTCTGGGTCCCACTTAATACAGATGGAAACATCTTGATTGTCAGAGAAGTGCAGACAATTCAGAGAATTATTTGACCTAGTTATCTGAGGTAGGATCATACCAACCTCAGAGGGCTACAATCCGATGTACAAAAGGTCAGATGCATAGCTAAGTACATTTTGAATCCTAAGATTCCGGATCCTTTGTTGTGATTAAGAGTACTGTACAAAGATGGCATATTGTGTAATGTGAGTTCATCTTCCTTCTAAACTCCATACCAAAATTATGCACACCATACTTTTCACAAGTAAATAAGAAGCCAGGCCTGTATCATAATCTTAATATGTGCCCATTGTGTGTCTTCAGATATAGTAATGTAATTTATTTTTGTAAAGTCTGACCAGACTATAAATTCAGGTCAAACCTGAAATCTCTCAGACATGTTCGTAACCTAGTGTGCCACACAGCTATATTGGCAATGACTTGATATTCTGTACTTTATTCATGAAATCTTTAAGTTCTGTAAAGGACATAGAGTATGGCAAGCACCTATAGCATTACATTCAATAATACTAATATTTGTTATTGTTGAACAGTGTCTCATCCTCGGTGGTATTTTTGTTTTTCAGTTGTAGGTAGTTCACAGATATGGAAACATGGTAATCTCTGCTTCTAATTTGCACCAGTAAAATGAGATATACACTAGATCTGTGATCTATACCCTAGATCTGTTATCTGTGATCTAAAGATGTACCCTAGATCTGTGATCTGAATGCAGGGGTTCAGTAATGGTAAACGTATAAAGACCTCATCATTATCCAAGCAGTGAAAAGCTTTCGAATTATGTACTGTAGTACTGAGGCTTGTAAAATTTAACAAGGCCTCTATCATTTTTGATGTTCTATCTTGTGTATTTTTCAAAGGTGTTCTCATCTCTGATTTTAAGTCATGTATTTTTTTTAATTTGAAGAGGCGATTTCTAGTTCAATGCTTTTACTTTCTGAGGAAAGCAGTGAAAGAAATCCATGAGGTAAAATGTACCACACTCGCATCACTCCAGGCTGATAAAAACTGAATACCCTTTCTATCACACAATACACTGAGCTACTGAATGAACTCCAAAATTTTAGCCCAAATTACCTTTTATCCCAAAAAATCTGTACAAAGCCAAAAATAACGGGAGGACAAAGCCTCCAAAATAAGGACAAATTTTAAATATTGCGCTAGAATAAAAGGTGTTGTGTTGCCATGCATTTTAGGAAGGATCCACCTGTGTCCCTGTTGGACATGAACAATAGGTGCTGATTTTAGTGTCTGCTTGAACCTGACACCCTTGGGAACACGGGTTGAACTTGGCTAGGCTTGTAAGGGCCCTGGGGCCATTAGCCTACTAACCTCCTATGATCCTATGATATGACATCTGAAACTTAAATGTCTGTCATTGTTAAGTGAATTCAGTCCTTACTGATTTGCAACAAAAATCCAGAAAACCACAAATTTTGTTAGGAACAGACCAAAAATATGATACAAAAATCTGGGCATTCTACAAAAATCTTGACAGTTGAGAGTTATGGGTATAATTACAAGATAATATCGATATTAATGAAAAACAAATGTGTTTTTAGCATGCTTGCTAGGATGATCAGAAATCTGCTAATGATTTGTTCTATATTCAAGCAAGATGACTTCCTTTGATTGTTTATTCTACTGTGGATAAGCACCATGTTACAGTTATCCTTAGTCCTTTTTAAACTATTGGGATGCCTAAAATTCTATCTATGAAAAGGCAGGACATTGTCACAAACTCCTTGCAAATTCCAGCAAGGTATGTGCATGATTTATTCAGAATGGATTCTCCAATGACCATTACTGAATTTGGCTTGTCACCTGTGTCTGCCTTACAGGCTTACAAGTCTGCAATGTCTGACTTTTAACCAATGGTAGTTCATTATTATGGACTCCCTCCACTGCCATGTTACTGTGACTGTGTGTGTGTGTGTGTGTGTGTGTGTGTGTGTGTGTGTGTGTGTGTGTGTGTGTGTGTGTGTGTGAATTACTCACATACTTTGAAGGTCTGGGCAATGTGTGGCATATGTAAACTTCCTGAATTGCAAATAAGATTAGAGGGTCTATATCATGTTAGTGAAATGGCATTACAGCAAATGCTGTTTTGCCGACACATATAGACCGAAATCGGGAAAGAGCGAAAGCTCAGGTCAGCGATTTCACTTGGTCTGAGCCATGACATTGCCCTTTACCCAACTGTAGTGCAATCTCAAAGTTTGGTATATTTAGTTAGGGGGGTTGTGGGGGGAAGCCCCCAACTTTGTACTATTTTAAGTGGTATGTTGTGTTTTGTTGGTTAACCGATTTTTTTTCCATGGGAAAAAAATCGGTGAACTGGGGTTTTTCTCTTTTCAGATTTCGGTCTATATGTGTCAGAGAAACAGCATTCACTGTAATGCTGTTTCGCTGACATAATATAGACCCAGATTAGAATGTGTTCTTCAGAACTCATGCTTATGCAGTAATGTGTTTGTTTGCATGTGTGTGTGTGTGGGGGGGGGTGAAACATGTATATGCTTATGAGCATGTGTGCGTATGTGTGCATGTACGTTTGCGTGTGTGCGTGTGTGTGCATGTGTGTGTGCACGCGCGTGTGTGTGTGCGCGCGCGTGCATGCATGTGTGTGTGTGTGTGTGTGTGTGTGTGTGTGTGTGTGTGTGTGTGTGTGTGTGTGTGTGTGTGTGTGTGTGTGAGCATGTAATATGACAAGATGCATTGCAATTCAAAGTTTAACCTCTGAATTCTGGATATGCTTATATCTTCCACGGATATTTAAGATCATGACTGTGAAACAATACTACAGTTTTTGTGAGTAACAGATGATTCATACATTACATAAGATAATGTTTAAGTTTTTAAAAATTAACTATGTGCTATTCCCATACAAATGAGATATTGTCTATTAAAATCAGAAAACCATGCCATTTTAATCAAAACTTAGATTTACCTTTATCAAAGGGCCACATAATTTTGTAGTTTAATAGATGTTATATTTTTGCAGGGATGTTTTGCAGTGGCAAAATTTAATGAAAAAAGATATTAAACAGAACAATTTGCTAATGTTTGAGTTTATATAAAATCATTTCGTGCATAGATAGTGTGTGCTTATTTTAAGTGGTTCACTTATAACATTTAAACACCAGGAAACATAAGCACTGATGAGTTAATATTAAAAAAAAATGAATGCATTAATTTAGTTTCACTTATATCATTCTAGAAGTCTTTACTGTAGATAGTGACCGAGTCAATTATTATTATGACACAGTGTTAAGAGCAATTTCGACTTCTGTTTAAAGCTTGGGAAACTAATACTTTAACAAAATGGATGTGTTCTAGTGTATCTGTATATAGTTATGTTTTTAAGAGTACATTAGGAACTGTTAGTGACCGGAGATCTTAACAGTAAGCTCAACAAATGAGGTAAAACTAATAGTATTGAAATGTGCAAGCAAAGAAAGTAACTACAATTTTCTTATGTTAGGGAATAGGCCATCAAAATTTGATATTTTAGTGATTGCTGTGAAATATGAGCAAAATGATAGCATAAAAGTTATTGAAGTTAATTTAGTATAAATGGTGGATAGTGAAACTCTATTTAAGAATACTGCAAGAATAGAGTGATAAGGTGTGGACTTCCAGTAGAGATGGGAGATATTTTCTCTCTGAAGAAAAAATAAAAAAAAGTAGCTTCAAGAGCATGACGAATGGGAGAATGCCATTTTTGAAGGTAGCTAGTATAACAGTACGAGACAAAGAAAGAGAAGGAGGAGATGTAACTGGACTAAGTTAGGTGAGTGGGTCTGACAATCAAGTAGCGCATTTCCAAGGAATCTCACATCTTTTGCAAAAAATTCAAAAGTGAATAGTGTTCTCTTTTGTATTTCACCTCCATATTGGTTTCATTACAGCATTAAGCTAAGAATACAGACTTCAAAATAAAAAACAGCTTTCACATATCCCCTACTAGTACAATCACTGACCTTTAAAATTGTATAAAGAATGCATTATACAACTTATTATTTTTTTAAATTACTGTTATTGGGTGATTTCACTGGTAATGCAGGTCCAGTATTTATGTAAAATACATTCAAAAGCAATGTCATTTTTTTAAAAGCCTTAAACTGTGTCTCCATAATGTTGTTAGTGTCAAAAATACAGGTGCCACTCTAAAAGATTTGCTCATACAGGGAGATCTTGATATTGTGGTTATCAAAAAGTCATATTTCAGAAATGATGTTATTGTATTCTAATACATTAGGAAAATCTGCCACTTCTCCTCTGATAAAAGGCCAGACCCTAGATCAAGAGGTGCTATACCATTACTGTCTAAAAAATGGATAAAAATATAACGTAGCTAATTAGAAAAAATAATACTATGTCTGACATGACCTCAGAATACCTGCTAGTACAAGATGCATTAGCATAAACACCAGGATTATAATTCAGCACCCTCATCTTAACCACTACTTGAAGAAAACCTACTCAGACTATACATCAGTGACACAATAAAAAGGTTTATAATATTAGGAGAGCTGAGTCTAAATTCGGCTACACCAGACAATAACAATTTGAAAATAGTCTTCAAAATCATGCCACCTCATTTCTAGATATTAAAACAGTATAGCTCGGAAATGTAACAGATTTGTAATACTTTCAAATTCCCTCAGTGACCATTGTCCAAGATTTCAATAGTGGCCTCTCACAAAAACTAAGGTTAAGCTCCTCAACGGTTTCAGTAAGGCTTTTCCCTTATTCTAAAGAAACTGCATTTTTGACTGAGTTAAAGAATATGGATTGAAGTCATTATTCACTCAGGGAGCTCCAATGGAAGAGTACAAAAACTTTTTCCTCAGCACTAACTTACTAGTACAGGACAGTATCTCCCTGACTCATTAGTACAGAGTTCAGGACAGCATGTTCCCTTTGTTCTTATTCTCACTATAGAAATTTTGAGAAAAAAGGATAAAACCTGGTGTAATAGGAGGCTCCATACTGGAATGTTGGGACTTGAAATACAACCCCCCCCCCTGAAAATACAGGACAAGACCAAGTATCAATCAAGTCTCCTTTCTTTTAAAGTTCTTTTTTCAGGGTTCAAATGCCCACATTGCCCTAAGTTATATATGCCAAATCCAAGATTGCCATACCTTAGAAAAAGAGAACATTCCAAAAAAATGGCAGGTCTCAGACATATATATGTAAGTCAGTTTTTGATGTCCACATTTCAAGACTCAGCAGTTTGGGTCCCAACATTTCAAATATTTGCTATAATAGGAAGCAAAACCATACCAGTCATCAAAAACAGCAGCATTATTTGACAATCAGAAAAGATTGTCATATTCCCATGAATGCTATTAACATCACATGTCATGAAACACCATTCTTACTGGTCAATGACCCTAAACATTTCTGAAAAACAATTAAGTAGATTAGATAGTTTCAAACAATGAGAATAAAATCTCAAATGAATTAAAGAAAAATCTTGGAGGCTCAGTTCTCCAGCACTTAGCATCCTTTGGAAATCCATCAGTATATTGTTAACATAGTGTAGTTCATCCTTCTAAACAAGAAAATAATGCCTATCAGTCAGTTCCTTCCTTTTACGTCTTACAGTAAAGAAAAACCTTAAAATCGTTAAGTGGGGTATGGCCCAGATTTTAGTAACCTGTTTCTACTTAATTAAAAATGTCTGCTCTCAATATAGTTAAAGCCTCGATTCGTATAGTTAACCTGTCCTTAACAACAGGAATATTATCCCAAAATTTAAATGTCACTGATATACTACTCCAGATGTAGTACCCCAAGTACTATGTTCAAATGACAAAAAAAAAAAACCCTTGCAAAATAGTGGACAACTAAGCACAAGACCATATGGTCAAACAGAGTCACTTGTGTCATAAACCCGGATTTTGAAATGGCTTTTATACCCTTGCTGCCATAAGTAATGTGACTGATAAAAGTGTCAGCAATGTGAAAGAAGGGCGAGTTACTATTATACCCTTGCTGCCGTATGTAATGTGACTGGTAAAAGTGTCAGCAATGTGAAAGAAGGGCGAGTTACTGATGCATGTTTGTCAAATATGAAAAGAGCAGGTAAAACAGTGTATCAGATTTTTTTGTTATTTAAACTATAGCAATTAGGATAGACACACTCTTGATTAAAATATATTTCATAAATTTTATCTGTCAAGATATTATAGGATGCACTGCCTCTAAAAGTGATCCCAACACAGACTGTATTCCCTGAGGATTACTACTTAAATGCTTTACTTCTTATTAATAATCTTGTTTTACAGCTAATGAAATCATAACCGACTCAATATGCTGATGACATTTTGTTTCTTAAATCTGACAAGAATGGTCAAGCAGTGCAAAATGGCACCCAATAGGACTTACTGAAACACACAGAAGCACTCATATGGATGTTAGCACACAACATGAACTTGAAGAGACCCCCAATATTTAAATTTACACTTCAGACAAAATCTCTACTATACAACAACACAACAGTTACATTAATATCGAAGTATCAAAGTATCTGTCTAGATCACCCCCTTTCTTCAAGTTGCATACTGAATCTAGCATTGGCAAAGTATTTTGTATATGCTAAACTTTGCATTAAAGTTTCTAACCTCCTTAATTTTGAATCAACTGAAGCATTACAGATCAACATTCTTATTCACAAAACTCTCAGGACAACAAAGGAAAATGGAAGCTGTATTATAATTCTTAATTCAGTTCTTGGGACTGCAAAAAATGATGTTGAAAATAGCTTTCATGGAATCTGAAATTTGCCCCTTTTTTACTCATGTCATCATGAACTTAGCATATATTAGTTGGGGAAATGTGAGGTCTCCCTCACATGTGAGATACATAATGAAGTGCCGTTCTGGAAAAAAAAAACTTTCTTTCATGTTCACTGAAAACGGCTTTCAGGAAATTTGTTTTGCAATATTGGGGCCCAAATTAATATCGTTCTCAGACTCATCATCAACCTGCTTAAAACATCTATGCTTCAAACAGCAGTCAATCACAACTGCCAATCTGTCTCTGCATAATAAAATCGCTGTTACACTGCAAAAATCTAGCTAGCTATTGAATACCACATACACGATGTTTCTCTTGGTCAACTTCAATTTTTAATTACTAAATATAGAAAACTACCATTTTTGGCTGGCAAACCCATCATTGCACATTAGGAATTCACTTTCCATCAGAAGACCATTCTTAAAACTAGCTATAGCTGAAAGCGTTTTGTCAAAAGTATCTCCAGCATCAGACCTTCCTTCTAGAACAACTGAGAAACTATAAAAATTTGCATGGTTTTAAAGTACTCTTTAAGAGTACTTATGTGAGCCCTACCATTGTACTTGATTTATTGACAGTGGATAAATGCAAATGTACATCAAGGTAATGTGCTTAATGTTTCTTAAGTACCAACCAATTGTTTATAACATTTTAAATTTATCCTCATGGAAATTGCATCTCAGTGTGTGTATCGCTGTGGTCATCTAACTGTAGCTTGTTTTTAATGCATTTGTAGCATGTATCTAGCTCAATTATGTTTTCTGATTTACACTTTATTGTGTTTCTGGCCATGGTAGTAGTTGAAAGGGGTTCCATACCAGTTCACTTACCCAGTTAATAAACAAGCAAAGAAACACACAAACTAATAAATGAATACAATTTGATGTAAAACTTTTCACTGACTTTCTGAGACTTGAAATTAATAATAATTAGCAGATAATGCCATGGGAGATCTTTTACTCCTAACCCATTAAAATTAATTGTTGCAGGTGTGGGACAAGCAAAACTCTTTGAAAGCCTCTCAACAACATAAGTAATTTGTCACCCTCAGCTTGAATAAGAAATGATTTGGAGAAATAAGTTTTACAAGTGTCAAATGACTAGAGGACATGCTTGCTGTGTATTCATAGAATGGGAGATACTAATTACTACTGTATCAGGACCACCTGGAAAATGAGATGTTCACATCTCATTATGGGTATCTTTGACTATTTTACTGCATTGTGTCCCCCCTAAGAAAACCACTGAGTTGGGAATAAAGGTCATTAATAACTAGGGTGAGGAATATCTGCAATTGAGGCATTGATGATAGCCCATATGGATTATAATTTTCATATGGAGATTTTGACTAACTTTTGCATAGCATTATGTAAGCACAAATTGTGCATCCCTAGGCATATTAAGGTACATTTTGCCTTAATTAATTACATAGTTGAAATAAATGCAGGTCCTGAGACTTACTGGAAGGGGATGGGGGTGCAATCATAGATGATGATCCACAAGATGTTCCTCCTACAAATCACCTATTAAGCATGTTGTATCAACTGCTGTAGAGATCTGAACTGGTGCAGTGTTCAGAATCAGGTCTCGGTCTGGATATAGAGCATGACTGCGTGCACATTACTTATCCATTCAGACCTGAATGAAACAGATTATAAAATAGAATTTCAGCATTTGCAGAACTTATCTCATAGTACTATGTCAAATGTCATCATGTGGTCTGAAATATGCATTTGTATGACATTACTATGAAAAGTAGAGGATGGCCACTCATGTGGAATAAAATAAACAGGGCAGTGTAGTTCATAGCCAGGTGGGGAACATGCTGAATTGTTGATATTATCAAGAAGATAGCTGACAGTCAATCAGTCTGAACTGCTATAAAGAAGACATTTAATGCATAAAGTATGTAAGGTAGTACTGATGTTGTCACATACTGCTTCTGGATATATTCAGCATTGACTAATACATGCTCGACAGCTAAATCTCTTCATCAGTCTCCATAGACTTTTGTTAATTCTCAGTGGAAAGAAAAAAAAAACAAATAGATCTGAGGCTTTCTCATAAAATCAGTTGCTTTAGCATCAAATGAGAAAAAACAAGACGTTGAGAAGATTAGTACACTTTTTTGCGCAAGGAAATAATTTAGTTTTGAGCAGTGTTTTTTATTTATAGCTGACAATATGGTTTAAAGTAGGAAACATGAGTCAAGCCAAGACCTCCAAATGACTTGCTGACTTGATGTTATTTTTTTATTCTCCTCTGCTTCCTGTGTGGCATACACCAACTCAGTTCATGATCCAACCCTTATTTTCTGCATCAGATAAAATATATGTGTGCCCATTCATGCTTACTTGATCCCAAACAAATAACAGTGGCTCACTTGGAATCAGTGACTTCATTTAAATTTCATGGCAAGAAACAATGTACAGGTAAGGGTAAACTTAATTCCCCAAAAAGGTCGTAACAATAATATGTATAAGTGCAGTTAGAAGCCCTGAAAAAGACCATCAGTTTTGTATGGTGGTTAAGGGATACGCTGATTATAAGTGACTCTGTACGCTCTTCCTTCCTCCTACTGCACCACCTGCATAGCAGTCAGGTTTTGTGCAGCAGATCTTGAAATGTACAAGGGCACTCCATATATACATATAAACTTGACACCAGTGGTGAGGAGAAAGTATTGTGATAGCCAGCTTAATGGCACATAGGGATAAAACCCTGACTGCAACTTATCCAGCCTGTGATTATTTAGTGACCGGGCCGCTAGATTACATGAATGGGAAGAAGGGAGATCTACAGATGACATCACCTTACCAACCCTATGGGAGCAGGTAGTTTGATATGCTGTGTTGTTAGCACAGGCTGGGATATGAATCACAAAACAAGCAGCTTATGGACAAGAAAAGAAGCATGTCTCTACTAATCAATGTGTTTTATATGTGTGAGAGTATGTCTGTACTTTAAAAATGGTGTAACGGGCCACCATTTTGTGAGAGTGCGCACTGTATTCCAAGGTGGTGGGTTTAGAAGAGCATTACAAAAATACCCTGATGATTGCTTGGATGAGAGCCAAGCAGTAACAAAGTCTCTTCCCCATATAGGGGTGATGCATGGATGCAATTTACAGCAGTGATCCAGTTGTTTGATAGGCACAGGAGGTTAGAAAAAGACTTAAAATAAGAAAATTAAGAAATCCCCTTGAAGCATGATTTCAAAGCTTAAATTTTATCCTTGAAGTCTGGCATGTCCACAAACAAGAAAACTGGCATTTATAATATTTCTGTATGCTCATTTTCCCCTTATAGTTCTGAAAACAGCAACACGTTCACCTCTGTTCCCTGTAGTTGACACAGTATAAGGAAAAGGTAATAGCTCAGATTAGAAGAATTTCTTGCTAAATCATTAGTCTGACATCATTGAATATGCTATCATTTTATATGCATTATGTTTAATTGATCCCCCTTAAAATGAGTAAAAAAATAATAATAATAACTGCTGGACAAAGGCAGACAAACATCTGTAGTGTTACATGCAAAGATTATTTTGTGTCCATTTTTTTCTGTCCTTACGCATTTGCAGTTCTGTCTTGGCCCCTCGAGGAAAGCAGAATCCCTGTGTCCAAGAAGACACTTAAGTGAAGACATTTTGACCCTGAGGATGTTGCAGAATAGGTACATGGCTGGTACATGAGGATCTCTGCTGGAGTCAGTAATGAACCTGCTACAAACGCCACATGGTTTCAATTACAGCTTTATGTGACTAGACAGCATGGTGCCGGCAAGGGACAATTGAAACAATTCAAACGATTCTTTGTATCATGGTTGTGAGACACCTGAGACTCCTATTTTCATTTCTGCCTTAATGTTTACTTTGCTTCTTTCAAAAGTCAGAGTTTGCTCTTTGACTCACTGGACATGTTACTTGTAGAATATTTTTAGGTAATACAGCCTGCAATCTTATGCAGGAAGAGGATTTTTAAAGATTTATTTCAATTCTTAGTTATGTTTGCAGAAGGCACTGATGTTTCTGCAATGAAATCACTTTTTTTAATTCCAAAAGACATTTTTATAAAGCTAGACCAATTTACCCTTTAACCTTATAACCTCATCTGTTCAGATATACTTTTTCTAAGGTTAAAGTGATGAATATGAGAACAGACTGCTTCACCTGTAGCAGTGGAAGAAAGGAGTTTAATGTATTTACGTTTTGAGTGGCACCTTAAACAATAGCACCTTATTTCAGCATACACATAGAAATTTCAGTCACTTACAGATTTCACACTGTGTGGGTGTGTGTGTGTGTGTGTGTGTGTGTGTGTGTGTGTGTGTGGGTGTGTGTGTGATGGTGTGAGGGAGTTGGCAGACCTCTCAAATGCCCAGAATTACTCGGTTTTTACCGAGTTTTGGGGTCCAAATAATGGGGTGCCACGATTCGCGAGTGGCACCCCTTCATTCCCGATTTTTTTTCTTTTTTTAATTTTCTTTCGAGCTTTCAGAGTTGACGTCATGTGCGCAATGACATCAGCTTCATCAGCCTGTCAGAAGTGAGCTCATTGAGTTCAAAGGCATACATTTCCGGCTGGCTGCAAGCGTGCTTGTAGGAAACTGCTTAATCAGGATGGACATGGAGTCTGTTAAGTTAAGGTTTCTCTGGCGTGCTTGTAGGAAACTGCTTCAACATGGACATGGAGTCTTTTAAGTTAAGGCTTCTCTCGCTGGCTTTTCGCTCATATTAAGCTAAGGTCATCACTGCTTCTAACTAAGTTCTGTGAACTCCGGATCAGGTACTTCTGTTCTGTGAACTATTTTGTTTGCTCACTGCTTCTGTGTAGTGCGTATTCTCTTCTGTGCTGTGAGCTATTCGTTAAGGTTGCTGCTTCTGTTCTGTGTACTGTTGTGTTTGCTTAAGGTCGCTGCTTTCAGGATCGGATCAGCTACTTGTGTTTTTTAAGTTAAAGTCATTGCTGCTTGGGTCATATTGCTTTTGTACTCGCTGCGTACAGGATCAGATCAGCTACTTGTTTTGGTCATATTGAATTTTGCTTTTGCGATTGGATCAGCATTAGCTATTTGTTTTGGTCATATATTGTTTTTGCGATCAGATCAGCTGTTTGTTTTGGTCATATATTGCTTTTGCAATCACTGCTTACAGGATCGGATCAGCTACTTGTGTTTTTTAAGTTAAGGTCATTACTTTTCTTTGAGCAAAGAAGGATGTGTGTGTGTTTGTGTGTGTGTGTGTGTGTGTGTGTGTGTGTGTGTGTGTGTGTGTGTGTGTGTGTGTGTGTGTGTGTATCTGAAAGATAAATGGAGAGAGTGCATGACCAAGAGAAAGACCGAAACAATGCTGACTGCAACAGGCAGTCTACCAGCAACCGGCATGCATTTGTTAAACAAGAAGGATGTAATTAATGTCTGGCATTATTGACTTATGTTAATCTTTAGCAGAAAGTGAATCATTCCTTGACAGACAGAGCAGCAGTACTATGTGGCAAAATCAGGGACAGTAGGATGGGGGGGGGGGGGGTGCAGTACCTTGCATTCCATGTTTTTGATTTTTTTTCATTCATTTCTTCACAGTGAGTCATCAGAGGTATAGTCACTCAAGAAAGATAACTTTGTGTGTTTCTATGTATATATGTCTTGAGTTTTTCTGTAGGTGTGTGTGTGCAATTAACTAAATAATAACAGACATTTAAATTTCAGACTTCATATTCTTCAGACAATAAATGGTAACACAAAACCTTTTATTCTAGCAGTTTTTTTTTAAGTTTATAAGATCAGTATTTGAAATTTGTCCTTATTTTGGGGATGTATTCCCCCATTATTAGCTTTGTCCAGGTTTTTTGTGCTAAGAGGTTGAGAGCTATGGTGAGAAGTGAGAACTGAATACATTAAATAATGGCCATTTAAGTTTCAGTCTTGCTGTTTTGCTGGGAACTGCTGATTTGGCATAGTGGCATATTTCTCTGACTGTAGTGCAGAGGGTTCTTCTGGGTTCAAGACTTGGCAGTGAAATACATGGCAGTAACATTTTAATCTTGGCAGTGAAATACATGGTAGTAACATTTTATTCTAGCAACTTTCTGAAATTATACAAGCAATGTTTAAAATGTGTCCATGGTTTTTGGCCTTTTGCCCCCCCCCCCAAAAAAAAAAAACTTAAATTAAAAATAAGCAGGAGAAGATGTGTAAGATACATATGGCTTACTCTACTGTCATTCTATTTTTTTATATTTATATATATATATATATATATATATATATATATATATATATATATATTATATTGTTTGTGTGTGAAAAAAGTAGACTTTTATGATGGAAATGTTCTGAATTAGGCAGTTTTGTCATTATTGGTTCATGCATTTTATTTCATTGCCTACTAGAAAAATGTACAAATAATACATTTTTCAATGGCTCTAACTTAAGCCTAACCAGTGTGCTGTATTATACAAGGAATATAATTTAATAAAGTCAGGAAGGTATATCAAAGAATGCATGTATGTTTCTTGTTTTGTGTGCAAGCCAGGGGCCAATGATTTGAAAACCACTGAAAGGTAATCTTTAGCCACCACTGGCCAGATTCATTTTCTTTGAATGTGGTGTGGGTTTCAATGCTGCTTCAATGAATGTGAGTTTCAAGGGCAGAGAAGTTTTAATGCCAAGCATATTTTCATTGCGAGACAGTGTTGCTTTGTTTAATAAATATCTATTAGTGTTTGAGTGCATTATGCTATGAAATGTAAAAATAAAATAAAATTATCATTGTAGAAGTAAAGCAATATGCACACGTTATGCACAGATTAGTGTTTATGGTAAATGGGGCAAAATAGCCAGGTAATGGGACATTGGAATGGCTACAGGGGAACTGTGGTGACATATTCTGGTTGTCTGTTCTTCAGTTTGCGTTTGAAAGTTGGTATCCCACAATTCCATTGAAGCGGATGTGGTTACTTAATTATCTATGCAAATTTTATGTTAATCAGCGTACAGATTTGTACCTATTTTTCATGGGCCTTGTCCAGATTTTTGATGTTTCCAGGTTGAGAGGTATGAGTTATAACAACCTAGCCCAGACATCCCACCAGATTCAAACTAGGATGTCCTTTTTCTGTCCTCTGGTGCCTTTCACTTAGAGAAAAATGTGTTTTATATCAGCTATTAACCCAGTCTTTTACATATGAAAAACATATCACCCTGCACCTAGTAGCTAAGACAATGAGACCCTTGCTTCTAAAAAGGGAAGATGTTCGCTGCATTTAAGGCTTTTTTTTCTTATTTATCCTTTGTTCACTGGGTTAGTCCCACTAGACTAGTATTTATACTACTAGGGAAAAATTGGACAAGGGATCGGGGAACTTCCCCTACTATTTTTGATGGCTGTAATGGGAACTTTTACATCCACCAGAGCTACCACCAACTCAAAAAGATAGGGCCTTGGTTTTAACATCTCATTTAAAAGACGTTTGATTCAGGAGTGCAGCACACTTTATTACAATATCAGTAATTAATTTACCCACTGTGGGAAAAGAACCCACAGCCTTCTGCTCCAAAGGCAAATGTGCTATTTGTTGTGCCACTGCCACTGGCATGCAATTTGTCACTATTCCAAGTAGTCTAATTGCAGCAATTACATATGTTTGCAGGCCTCTTCACTAAAGAATGCAGCAATAAGAGTAACACTACACAACTGGGTTTCTCATAATCATACTTCCCCTCATAATTAGTAGGGTCATGTAAAAATATATGACTTTTACAGGTTGGGTTCAAGTCTGGAGTAATTCAAGAAAACTCATGTTACATCTTCACTAGACGAGAAACTGCTAGCTCATATGTATTCCACACTCTGATGTTGACAGATAAATATCAGGACCAGGAAAACTACATCTCTGTACCCCCCAGCCCAAACATACACACAAATGCTACCCTAAGGTTACATCAGCTTGGATCAATCTCTTAATTATATTCAAGTAGACAGGAGATATGAACATCAACATTGACTTTCCTTCCATACATTACTATTAGAAATATATATAGTGCTAGTATTATAACATATACTGTGTCCTTATTCAGAGCCTGTCACTGCAAAAATAAAGCTAAAGTTGCAAGATATAAGGGCTGTGCTAAACTTATGCCTAGACTAGAAGAGATGTATTTTACCTACATCTGACATAATATTTGCTGTAGTGTATGCTTAGCATTGTTTCTGCTTAACCACATAGAGAATTTTTTAACAGTTCATTCTGGTTCTACAGTCCAAGCTTTATTTTTAAAGCGACTCTTTAAATAGGACTTATGGTATACCAAGACACATTCAGCTACCCCAGCTATAGTCAGTTTAAAGAGTACTTGTTAGACGATGATGCACTCTTCACAAGATGTCATAATGAGTTCAGCTCATTTCTCTGGCACTTTTCCAGAAGGAAGTTAGAGGCAGCTATGCGCGGTGAGACACTTGACCTGTCAAGGCAAACATGCTAATATTAACTCCTCTGGTTACTGTGCCCCAAGCAGGATAAACCAAGAATTTGTTTGTGGGTAGCAGCAGAGCATATAATACTACATGAAAAGTTGTACTATACCACTGACATGTCAGCCAGTACAACTAGTTACACCAGCTGTAGCAAACATGTTTCAGTGGCTGGAGCTGTTCACATTCCTGCCAAGTCATATTTTACATTATTCATCAACTATAGACAGACAGATAGCAATTTACAATATGTTACTGATTTCACTTGGTTTGAATAAGGAATTTAAATGATAGAGCTTCTTTCTGGCATGTGATAGCATGCAATAATTTCAAAATAATTTGCTAGAAAAAGCTGTGGCATATTTTAATATCATTTGTAGGTGTATATTTTGTTAAATAACCTTATATCAGGCTGATTACTTTTTCTTCATAACCCTGTGAGTTCATACTTGTGTGCGTGCGTGCATGCGTGTGTGTGTGTGTGTGTGTGTGTGTGTGTGTGTGTGTGTGTGTGTGTGTGTGTGTGTGTGTGTGTGTGGTGTTAAAAAGTGTTACTATTCAGAAGACAAAGAAACTCTCTAGGGCTGAGGGGAGGGGTGCAACATTCCGGAATCTAGTGAATGATTCCAAAAATCCAGACTACACCCCAACAGTATGCTTCTGCTTTTAATTTGCATTTCCCTTAATAAAACAGTATTATTATATGTCTATTGGTGCTGCTCTGTTATAGTTTTAGTATACAGTAAAAGCTCAAATTCTTACTGCTGAATAGTTTTCTGTAAACTGGTTAAAGCATGTATTTGCTCTGCAAATTAATTTACATTAAATATCATTATTAGCACATTTCCTATTATACGTCCATACTAATGATCTACTGTTTAATTTATGCAGTGAAGATAGCACTTATATGTGGCATTAAATTACTCTGCAAGAAAATAGTTTCACCCTGTAATTTGTGTCAAAGTATTTGAAAGATTCAGTATCTCATTTTTAGTAAAGTTATGTGATATTAGTGTAACAGTATAGAATGGTAGTAAACATAAGCTTTGAAAATGTGACACCCTTCAGACCTTTCTGATTACTGACATTCTTTTGAGCGACTGCACTCCAGACTTTCTTGAAATCAGGCGCATATGTATACTGGAACATATTCAATAGCAAAAAAGTTGCTATACTTATGGAAAAGAGCACAAGGTTAAAATTTTCTTGGGGCTGTCCTTTTAAGTTATGCACTTATTTTGAAGAGAAAACTGTTCAAAAATAACATTTTACTTTAAGGCTTTAAGTTTGGCTTTTGTTTTACATCCATTTTATAAGACTACCCAGACATACCCATTTTCATTGTCAGAATACTAAACTGCATTTTTCTAAGAGATGGCTTGATGTTGGACAGTTCAGTGAGATTATAATGCAATGACCTGTGATTGCTACTGTGCCATTACCAGGATAGGATGATGCCCAATATCACAAATTAAGTGATCTGCAGGCATTTATATATGCGTAAACCTAAGTAAAAACGTAGTTAATATCTGGCACTTAGTGAGCGGGCTAATCCTTTTGGACTGCTTTCAGTCTTAGCTCACAAAAACTTGGAGCAAAAAGGCATGCTTACTTGTAATTAACTATGTATGAGTAATGTAGAGAATTTAACACAAAATTCAGTGCATAATAATAGTTTAGTTCTTTGATATGCTGTTATTTTCTTGTTTATGTGGTTGTCCAGAATATAATTAATGGACTGAAGAACTTTGCCCCCTATCCCCCCAAACTGCTCACAGCATAGTAGCATGTGTATGCTACCTCTCCAAGTCACATCTGAGCAGTCTTAAATACTCTATCCAAGGATAACCACATTAGCTACATGGGCCCTGGTGATGTTCCAGATTGTCCTCTTGTCAGCATCAAGTACTGCCTGGCTGACTCCTTATTACATCTGTTCTGTTTCAGCCTCGACAGTGGATTCATACCATAGGTGTGGAGAACTGCTGTAGTTATCCCACTCCAAAAAGATCCAGGCAACTACAGATCCATCAGTCTCACTAGCTTTATCTGTAAGGCAGTGGACCACATTGCTATGGATGTCATAAACAGGACATAGGGGGTGGAGCCTAGATGGCAAACTGAGAGCAGTATGAATTTTGAGAGCTCCATAAACTAGTATAATAATATAGGAAAATGCTATTATTTTCAAGTTTAAAACATCAGAAATCTATAGATAAACTACTAAACTACATAAATATCAATTTTGGTGGAGATGTACAAAAATTTTCCTTTCAAGTAACTTAGAAATATATTGAGTCACTGAATATGAACAACTCAAGGAATTCTTATCCAGATGCTGCTTTGAAAAAAGAACTGCAATTGATGACATCTATCTTACAGGAACTATCTTTGAAGATGGATGGCTTCAAAAATGACATAGAAAACCTCAAATTAAATTCTCAAAAACAGACTGATACTCTTAAAGAACTATTACAGCAACACCGTACAAAAATAACAAATATAGAGACTTCTCTAAATTATATTGAAGGGAAACTCAAAGAGGAAGAATTCCAAAAAGAATTTCTTCTTAAACAGAATACATGGCTGCTTAACAAAATAGATGACTTAGAAAACAGGGAAAGGAGAAATAACATAAGGATCTTTGGTCTGCCAGAAAACACTGAAGGAGAAGACATTCCCCCATATTGTGCATGCCTTGCACGGTGTGCAGGATTAGTTCAGGAGCTCTAGCAGGCAATATGTCTGCTGTGCGATACAGGAACAGCCTGCAGAGGACATGCACGAGCACTCCTGCACTAGTCCTGCACGGACTAAGCCCCTATATGCAAATCACCCCATTTGCAGGAGAAATCCATGCAAATGAGGTGAATGTGCAATCCAGGAAGCTTGAAACTGGCCATGCAGGACAAGTGCAATCTGCAGTAATGTACTTGGTTAGTTACAGAGTACATTTCTACAAAATCCAAAACGGAACTGTGAAAGCTCCAAATAAAGGCTGCATATCAGTCAGGAAGCATGCCAATGGCCAAGTATAAGGCCATTGGCATTGCAAACAGCGTAAAAAATAAAAAAAATCAACTTTTACTTTTTTTTTTCGTCGATTTCGGCTGTTTAAGCATAGGGCAGCTGCACACAAACGGGATTGAGGAGGAGGGAGGATAATATGACCCTAGCCCTGAGTAGCATCCTGCCTTCGCCCAGAATGATACCACAATATAAGGACAAAATGATTGACTTCAACAATTGGCTAAGCTTCTGGTGTCATTCAAAGGGGATCCAGTATCTGTCTGCCTGGGACAACATGATTGACAGACCACGATGCTTTGCCAGAGATGGTCTGCACCTGTCGCCTCTGGGATTCAGGTTACTGGCTAAGGCTCTTGCCACCCCTATAGTGCCTTTTTTAGGCAAAGTTCAAAGAACAAAACCACCACCGTAACAGGTACAAGCATGCAAAATCTGAAGGTAATGCTACTCAATGCTAGAAGTCTAAACCTCAAAATGCACTCTCTTGAGGCACTCCTAAAAATGGAGAACATCGATATCTGTGCAGTAACTGAGACCTGGTTCAAGGCTCCAGAGAGCACCCCTGCAATACCAGGCTACAACTCTTACCACACTTTTCGGCCACCAAAGCAGGACCAAAACACTAAAGGTGGAGGAGTGTCAATATTCACCAAGGATATTCACACCACCAGGTTAGTTGCCCAACACAATGCGTCTGAAATTCTCCAGGTGCAACTTACATTAGGTAAGACTGCAATCCAAATTGTAGCTTGCTACAGATCCCCCAACATACCTCAAGATTCTCACTACACCTTTCTAAACATACTGGAAAATATTAAGATAGAACCAAACACCCTAATACTGGGTGATTTTAACTACCCTGCCATTAACTGGGAAAGCTACTCATGTACCAACACCTTTGCCCAACGGTTCTTGGAATTCCTAAATTCCAAAGCCCTGGATCAACTAATCCATTGTCCCACCAGGGGCTCCAATATCCTAGACCTGGTCATTACCAACATGGGAAATCGATGCTCCACACCTATGGTCACCCCCTCGTTAGTCACGTCTGACCATAAGCTAATCACCCTTAACATCCACATCCCACCCCCACCCCCCAATAAGGAAACCTCCATTAAAAAATTCTCCAAAGCCAACTTCATGCTACTCAAGTCAGAAGTGACAATCTTCATGACACCCATGCAGACAGGAGCTGAAAGTTCAACTGCTGAATCCTACACTAAGGCACTGTACGAGCACATCCACTCATGCATAAATCATGCCATCCCAAATAGAACCAAGATGCTCTCATCCAAAAAAAAGAAGCCAATCTGGTGGTCCCCTGCCATAAACAAACTTTACAACAAAAGGAAGAAACTGTTGCAGAAAAGAGGAAAATCCCAGGATGCAAAAAACTTCCTTACCAGCCTCAATAAGAAACTGAGATCCCTCATAAAATCCTCCAAAGCTAGTTATGAAAATAAAATTGCCAAAGATTCCAAAGACAACAACAAGGCATTCTATAACTATGTCAAGAATCTAAATGGCAATGCTCAGATATGCTCTGAGCTAAAACAGAATCACATTAAATATACTGATCCAAAGGATATTGCCAATATCCTGGCAGATCGATTCAGTGCCAACTTCACCCCCCTCTCAACCCCTAAATGGCCCATCTCAATACCGGAAGATTGCCAAATTCCGGTAATAATGGCCACACAAGTAAAAAACACACTCTCCAAAGCTAAGAATACAGCATCCATGGGACCAGATGACATCCTGGGCTGTGTACTACATGAACTACAATATGAACTGGCACCTCACCTAACTGTCATGTTTAATCATAGCCTCACCTCAGGTTTCGTACCCACTGAGTGGCGCACAGCTGCAGTTATCCCACTCCACAAGGGGGGATCCAGCTTGGATCCCAGAAACTACCGTCCCATCAGTCTGACAAGCCTTGTCTGCAAGGCCATGGAGCGTATTATCATGGAACTTATAAACAAAGACATCGGCAACCTTCAAACATTGGACCCCACCCAGTTTGGGTTCGTGAAGGGCCGATCTTGTCTCCTGAACTTGATTGACTTCTTCGAATCAGTCTCCAGAGCCATGGACAAGGGTAAGGTGGTCCACACAGCCTATCTAGACCTTTCCAAGGCCTTTGACACCATCCCCCACTCTGGAATCATAGATAAACTTACTAAGCTGGGCATTAATCCCTACGTCACCCAATGGGTTGCTAACTGGCTTACTGATAGAACCCACACTGTAAAAGTAGCCGACTCCAAATCCAGCTCCAGACAAGTGACAAGTGGAGTACCACAGGGTTTAGTCCTGGGACCACTCTTGTTTGGCATCTACTTCTCTGAAGTACAGGCCAACACTAAGGGACACTGGATAACAAAGTTTGCAGATGACTGCAAACTGGGAGCCATTATTGAATCCCCAAATGATGTGGATACTCTACAAAAGGGCCTTACAGAGACAGATGCTTAGTGCCAGAGCCATGGCCTCAAGCTCAATGCCAAGAAATGTATTGCTATCCCCTTTGGGAAAAAAACATGTATCCATGAATTACCATATAGGTGGCAGTACACTAAATACCAAAAGTTTGATAAGACACTTAGGGACACAGGTGGACAGTGGTCTCACCTTCGATAACCACATCGCCACAACAGTCAGGAAATCCTTCTATGTGGCACACCTCATCACTAAGGGCTTTTCATCCAGAAAAAAGGAGGTCATTGTCCCATTGTACTCATCCCTCATTAGACCCATTATAGAATGCAATGCCCCGTTTGGTTTGTACCTCTCAAGACATCTGCAACAACTGGAAAGGCCACAGAAATACCTCACTAAAAGAATCACAGGCCTAAAGCAGATGCCCTACGCTGACCGCCTTAAAAAACTCCAGCTATAATCTGTCACATATCATCTACTCAGAGGCGATCTTTGCTTAACATACAAGGCCATGTCAATCCCAGAGCTGTTGGACATGCTACACTTAAAGAAATCCCAATCCCTCAGAGCCACATACTCCAGGGATCTAAACCTTGTCATCCCAATAAACAAAACATGCTGGAGGGATAGGTTCCTGACCCAGAGACTCCCCAGACTCTGGAATAGATTGCCCATACATGTCAAGCAGAGTGCCTCTTTGGTCCTCTTCAAAAGGAACCTTGACGATTGGATGGGAGAAAGGAAATTCACCCCGGGGATCACGTCAGTCGCCCTGCTAGACAGGGGTACAAGGAAGTAAATAGTGTGGGAAGAAATAGCCAGGAAATTGTTATGGCTAGGCTTGTATAGGCCCTAGGGCTGATAGCCTAGTACCAACCTATGAACCTATGAACCTATAAACCAAAAATAAGCATTCTAACTAAAATCATTATTCTGCCATTAAAGTCAATAGCAGGCAGAAGACAACATGGCCAGTGAGTAGTGGTTGCTAAGTGGGGAGGCTCAGTGTGAGGCATGTAACTATGCATTAGCAGGCAATCCTATGCAAATGAGGGGAATGATAGTGAATCCCAGTTTTCCCCAACATGCTAGTCAGGTCCCAACAGTGTAAGAGTAGGAATAGCTTGGTGCAAGCCTAGGAGTTAGCTGACATCGTGGGGGGGGGGGGTGTCAGGCATATTGTAAGCAGACTGGAGCCCTGTGGCTCAGGTTTGCTCCTAGCTAAGCAAGGGGTGTGTGTCTGACTCTGCCTAGCACTCTTTACATTGCCTAAGTGGGTGTGCATGCCGCGCACCAGGTTTTAAAGGTTTTAAAAAAGTTAAACAAGGAAATAGCAGCTCTGTGCACATTTGAGCACTATGTTGGCACGGCATGCCCCTGAGCATTAACAGGAAGGCAATGGAAAGGGAAAACAGCAGTAGGAAGGTAATCTAGGAGAACTTGCATAGCTGGCAGGTGAAATGTATCAGAATCAGCCAATTACACAGGCAACAGATCAGCCCAGCCCAGAACACTATCATAAACTATGCAAACACCTTCCCGTCTGTTTTTTCCCACACTGTACACCACCGGTATAAACAAGCGAGGAACTTTTAACAATCAAAACAACAAAATGATAGGGGCTGCAATAGCTATCATACAACAGCTTGTGGAAGAGGCTGAGGGTGGTGAGGATGTGAATGTTGTCGACCAACCCACAGTGAGGAGATGAAGAAGAGTGTACAGACCCTGGGTAACCTACCAGGGGCTACATGAGCTGGAGATAGTGGAGCGCTATAGGATGGACAGGGTCCTCCTACAGTAAATTGTTGAGCTGGGCCGGCCACACCTGACACACAGAACTAACAGAGGTGAACCCATACAAGTGGATACCAAGGTATGTGTAGGCAGGTACCTTCCAAAGGCCAACTGAGGACATAATGGGGATCTCACAGGCATCAGCATCCAGGGTACTCCACCAGTTCCTGGATGCCATGTCAGCACATATCAGTGAGCATGTATATTTCACCAACACCCGTGAGGCATTGGCCAGCAATATGGAACTGTTCCACCAAATAGCAGAATACCCTGAGGTAGTGGGTGCTATAGACTGCATCCACATATGCATCAAAGCACCACCCGGTGATTGGGGTAGGGTCTACATCAACTGCAAGGGCTTCCCCTCCATCAACTGCCAGGTCGTGTGTGATCCCCAGGGCATAATAATGAATGTGTGTGCTGGCTGCCCTGGAAGCTATAACAATTCCCACATCTGGCATCTGACACAGCCGTACCAGAGATTTGCCAATGGGGACATCCCTCGTCGTCACCTAGTGGGGGATGCTGGATATGCACTGGAGCTGTGGCTGATGACACCCATCAGAAATGCTCACCCACCCAAACAAGAACTCCATAATGAGGCACACGCACAGACCAGAATTATAGTAGAGTGTGTGTTTGGGATGCTCAAGTCATGGTTCCGGTGCCTGGACACATCCGGTGGATCCTTGCAGTACTCACCAGCTACATGTACCCAAATTGCCATCGTATGTGCCATGCTACACAATATGATCCTACAGAAACAGCTGCAGCAGGAACAGCATGGAGCAGAGCCACATGGCCCCCCCACCATTGCCAAGGCCTGCCTAGGCACAGTGACTCTGCAGAGGAACAACCTGAGCCTGCCCCAGTAGGCAGAAGGAGGCGTGCCCAGTATGCCTTGGCCTTGGCAAAGAGGCAACGCATAGCACATACACTGACACAGGAGGGACCCAGAGAATAACATCTCTCTCTGACTCTCACATACAGTAAAAGGGATGCCAAACATGACACTAGCTGTGCTCAAGCATATGTAGGGAGTGTACTATGTGCATCTGACATAGGCAGCCCTGCAGCACCACCCTCAATACTGGGACACCCACAAGGTAAGTGACTCACACATGCCAGTCAGGGGGGTTCACATACTCAACAACAGTCATAGCCAGCAAGACAGGTGTAGACAAACACAAACAAAGGCTGTGCTATGGGCTCTGAATGATGCCTATCGGTAACCCCCCCAGGCTTACACAGACAGAATACAGCAGATCAGGCAGTGGGATGTTAGTTAGGAAGGGTAGGAAGTCAGAAACTAATATGTAGGTAAATCAAAGCTAAGATCTGTAGTACGCTGGTATGCCTCTCGTCAGCATGATAACTTAGAATACAGAATGAAATGGAGTACCTGACATACCAGTACAGTCATAACAAATGTGTACAAGTTTCAGGTGTGCCCCCAGTCCTTCGTAGTCATGTAATAAAAGTCAGGTGTGCCCCCCCCAATCCTGTGTAGATATGTAGAAATAGTCAGGTGTGCCTCCCCATCCTATGTAGAAATGTAGTAACAGTCAGGTGTTCCTCCCCAATCCTGTGTAGAAATGTAGAAATAGTCAGGTGAGCCCCCCAATCCTATGTAGATATGTAGTAACAGTCAATGCCAAATGATCGACGGATACCCTGCAGAAACAGTATGCTACCTGTAGGTGTACAAGGCAAAGCTCTGTACTGCAGTACAAACTACCTGGACTCGATCCACACATTCAATACAGACGGGCATACTGGGCATGCTCACACACTTAAGAGAAATTAAGGCAATGTCAGTCAACAACATGCTGAAAGGTCATACAGGGCATGCTGACACACTTAAACAAATGAAGGCCATGTCTGTAAACACCAGTGGACCAGACATATCTGGCAGTCGCAGATGTTAGTGCAGACACTCCTCAGTATGCACCACTCATGCTTTGCACACACACTGGATAGGAATACAGACATATATCTAAGGACAACACACTATAGTAAGCCAAAGGTAGACGTACATAGATGTGTGGAAGAGGTTGACTGTGACAAGGAGCCATCCAGGCCTGTCCCACCCAACACACAGCCAAAGGGCCACAACCACATGAGGTTCAGATGTCACTCACTGTAGATATTAGCCACTAGTATCTCTCAGCATTACAGACTGTGTGGTGCAAATGCTAGTTGTGCAATGTGACTGTACAAGGAAGTATTCATCTAGCAGCTGTATACACATATCTGTGAAATATGACCCTGCGTGTGCCTGAATGTGGTGTGTCAACCTCTAGATGAATGGGTTATGGCCCATGCGCACACACTGCCCTCCTCATGGCCCTACTATGACAAGCCTGTTGAGGTCATCCACTGTGAAATACACCTTTGGAAAAGTTTTAGCCCAGTAATTTCTGTGGCACATCCTATAACTGTGCACTGCTGTAGTGTGATAAACTAATTAGGTAGGAGTTCTAATCCCAGACATGGCAAGTGTGTGTGTGTGTGTGTGTGTGTGTGTGTGTGTGTGTGTGTGTGTGTGTGTGTGTGTGTGTGTGTGTGTGTGTGTGTGTGTGTGTGTGTGTCTGTGTATAGAGAGCAATGCTTTTTAGGGTAGTCACATTCCCTACAATTCAAATGCTCTAATTTGGTAAAGCTGCTGAAGTCATCCACCTAGAAATACATCTCTGGGAAGGCTGTAGCCCAGTAATCTCAGTAGTGCATCCCATAACTGTGTACCACTGTAGTGTTATAAAATAGTTAGGTAGGAGTTTGAATCCCAGACTTGGAAAGTGTGTGTGTGTGTGTGTGTGTGTGTGTGTGTGTGTGTGTGTGTGTGTGTGTGTGTGTGTGTCTGTATAGAGAGCAATGCTTTTTAGGGTAGTCACACTCCCTACAATTCAAATGCTCTACTTTGGTAAGGCTGCTGATGTCATCCACCTAGAAATACACCTCTGGGAAGGTTGTAGCCCAGTAATCTCCATAGCATGTTCCATAACTGCATACATCTGTAGTATGATTAAATAGTTAGGTCTGAGTTCTAATCCCAGACTTGGCAATTGTGTGTGTGTGTGTGTGTGTGTGTGTGTGTGTGTGTGTGTGTGTGTGTGTGTGTGTGTGTGTGTGTGTAGAGAGCAATGCATTTTAGGCTAGTCACACTCAGTACAATTCAAATGCCCTACTTTGGCAATCCTGCTGATGTCATTTACTGTGAAATACACCTTTGGGGAAGGGGCACTCCAGCAATCCCCATGGTGCATCATATAACAGCATCATGCTGTAGTGTGATATAGAACTCTGGTAGGGGTTCTATTCCCACACATGGCAGTTGTGGACATTTTGTGCGTGTGTTTCAATGCCTGTGTAGGGACCAATGCATTTTAGGCTAGTTACACTCAGTACAATTCAAATGCCCTACTTTGGCAATCCTGCTGATGTCATTCACTGTGAAATACACCTTTGGGGAAGGAGTACTCCAGTAATCTCCATGGCGTGTCCTATAACGGCATAGTGCTGTAGTGTAATATACTAGTTAGATAAGAGTTCTAATCCCAGACATGAAAGGTGTGTGTGTGTGTGTGTGTGTGTGTGTGTGTGTGTGTGTGTGTGTGTGTGTGTGTGTGTGTGTGTGCATGTGTGTGTGTGTGTGTGTTTGTCATTTGTATCCTGTGTGGAGGTGGTTGTGAGTGTGTAACAACTGGACTCAATGTGGAGTGGGTTTTGCATATTTTTTATATGGTGGGCCAAGTATATATAGCAATGTCCATCATACAGGAATAACAGATGTGAAATAGCTGAGAGGCTAGGGTGCAAATCCATACCCCTAAATGTAACATCAATGCCAGCTGAACAATGTTAGCAACCCTTGTATTACCCAGGGAACACATTTTCAACCAATGTCTCATACACATACACACTTGCCTAGGCAACAGCCACTATGTTGGTAGTACCTTACATATTGTCCACTGACATTAACCATGGTGTAACTGCAGTGGGCTACAGAGGACATGGCACCCTGTCCATCAGTCCAATAGCCATGTACATGCTGACAGTGCACCTCCCCCATGTTCCTCACTGGACACCTGCAACACCTGTGATGCCATCAAATGTGACCCAAAAAGGACATACCATGCTTGAAACACAAGCCATGTATGGACAGATGCCACTGACACCAGAGAATACCCGTATCATGCTATCAATGTAGGTGCAGGGTCAACCTGCTGTCCATTAACAGTTCCAGCCACATGAGGCCAGGACTGGCACATCTGATGATAACACTCTGTGTACACAACATGGGCCAGACACCTCAGGTACAGTTCCACATGTCACTGTACATGCATGTGGGAGGTGTGCACATCCCAGGCACTGTCCATATCATGGACTAAAGAACACATACATGGCAAGCAATGCACAGCAATGGCCACATGCAATAGTCACCCAGGTGACTGGATGGTGAATACAATACACACCTGTGTGGGCAACTCCAGACACTACACCCCTGAGTCATGTTGCAGACATTGTCATGTGGACTGATGCCAACGTATACCCATCACCTAGCCTTGTATAACCATCTGGCACTGTCGACCACAACACACCCGTGAAGCAGTGCATCCATGCATGTCAGTACAAGCACCCATGTCTGTGTGTATGATGTATGATGCGTATGACCACATTCACAATCACTACAACCCCCATTGGCATACTGAAGCATGCTGTCTGATGTCAGACACCACCACATACCCTTTGCACATATAACTTCTGTATGACCCCTATGGTGCATGTGATACCTGCACAGTACTGTGTTGTAGCAATCCCGCTAGTGATGAGTTGTATTCCTGGCCCTGCCAAGACTGCAATGTGTGTGCATCCCTGTGAGAGTGTGGCTGTGTTGACGCTGACACCTGTTCATGGGGACAGGCATGTGTACTGCATCTACCACATAGTTACCATATCCCTGTTGCAGATGTCACTTACCATCACATATACGTTCTGAGGGCTCCCCACCATGTACCCTATGTGGTGCATCCACTAACTACCTGGACATGTGATAGCACTACATAGTTGTCAGGGGTTTGATACCCTGTACTGGTAGGTGTGTGACACAAACATGCTTAAGTTTTACTCTCCCAACCCTCCCTGGCTTTTCCTATGCATCTGTCTTCCTCTCTCACTCCCTCTCTGGTGGATGTGGAGACTTACACCTGCATTGCTTATGCAGCAGCACGTGTATTTTAAGTGAGGCTCAGGATCAGCTGATGACCTCTGCACGAATTGCAGCCCTCCTCTAGCTGATTGCATGTGGAACGGCTGTGGTAACATTCCCATAGCCAATTGCATGGAAACACACACCAATATCTAGGAACATCATGTTGGTGTTGGGCCTTTCATTCACTGTGAGCAGGAACTCAATCTTTTTTTTGGCAAACAACATATCAGATGGATTGGGGATTTACCTCTAACAACAAACACTGTGGAAACAGGTTGACACACATGAGGGGGATATGCCTGACCTGACTATAGACCATAAGTCCTGCTATACTGCATTTGGAGTAATTTTGGTTTAACAGGGTGTGTGTGGATATGGCTGTCCTACATGTTTCCATACCTATATATATATATATATATATATATATATATATATACATACACACACACACATACATCTACATGTTGAAATACATTTCCTGTACTGTTGAATGACTGGGCTGGATGATATGTGGGAAATCACTTTGGCTAGGTTGTGCAGGGTTCGAGCCTTGCAAAGGCTGTTTATTTTGTTGCTGGGCAGAGTAAGGGCCGTTGGATACAGAGTGATAAAGGCACTTTTGTGCAGTTGTAAGCGGGTTTGTGCACGTTTGCACAGGTTTGCGTGAGGTTAAGCAGTGCTATCCTCTGGTTACATATGCTTGCAGAGCTAGCTTCAGGATTGCTTAACCTGTGTGCGTATTGCTTACCCCTGCACAAAAGGGCTTAAACCCGCTTACTACTGCTTAAATATGCTTACTACTGCTTATTGGTGCTTAAACCTGCTTATTAGTGTAACACTGACACCTCACATGAGCATTTACTGCAGTACTCCACTTCATAAATATATGTTATTTAGTGGGTTATGCAACATAAATATTAGTCATAACATGCTTTGCCATGGAAAATGGAATGTGTTGCAGTGGGACTCGAACCAGGAATGCCTGCTCATAAGGTGAATGCTCTGCCCACTACACTATTGCTATGCTGCTTCATTTGCATATATCTTCCTTGTTATCCTCTTCAGCCATTTAAGCTGCATTAACCATAGCTAAGTGATGGGCACTCTCACACTCTTTCGGTTAGCTTTAATCAGACTTTAAAATAAAAAGATTAAGGGTTTGTTCATTTTATTGGTGATTACTTGCTGTTGTACATGAGGGGGAATGTTGGTGGGGATATGCAAACACCTATGAGTGGTCTCGCTCATTTCTTACCCCTTTCTGCTGTTCTTCATTGTGGGGGCATGTATATTCTGAGAGCTCTGCTCTCAGACACGCCCCCTGCACTCTTACATGCTCCGTCTAAGATTAGGAGCTCAGGCAGCGTGCTTCATTACTATGCATGTCACACTGCCAACCTGCTCCTAAACGGCCACCTCCGTGCAGGACTAAGCTAGTCCTGCATGGAGGAATAGTAAATCCAGGGGATTATTTCATTCTTAACCTGGATTCCTGAATTTATAGACTTAAAAGAGGGACTTTCATTTGGAATTGAAAGGGCACATAGAGCACTGAGTAAAAATGCTTCTAACTCAACAAATACTCCACCTAGAGCCATAGTTATTATTTTTTTTTTCATTTCTGGACAAGGAACTAATATTAAAATCTGCTGGGAGAAAATCGCCCTTAAAATACAATCAATGCCTGATAAGGTTTAATAATGATTATTCTTCCAGAATGCTAGAACAAAGGAAACAATTCTGGCTAATAATAAAACTGTTGAAACAAAACAACATTAAAGCATAGGTGCCCTTTCCAGCCAAGATAAAAATACTTGTTGCCAATGAGATGAGAACCTTTAATGACTTAGAAGTTACTATATTCATCAAAGACAACATAGTGTCTATCCCAGAAGAAATGGAATGGATGGCCCCTAATCTTAAAAGAATAAAAGAAACAAATCCTTGGACTGATGCTACAAAGAAGAAACAAAAAAACTGATCCCAAGATAGCTGTCCCAAAAAAATAACTCTTACAACTAAATCTGTTAAAGTATTAGCTGATATGGTACATCACTTGTCATCTGTTTTTATTTAAAAAAAAGCAGGGTTTGTTTAACAACTGAGAAACATTAATGATTTATTCAGAATGTTCAAAGAGTCCAGTAATTCTTCACAAACAAAGGTAGGTCAAGATGGGTTACTATTTAGATTATATATAAGCCAAACAAAGCAGCATATAATACAAACATAGAAGTTTCTATTCCCCTACTTGAACTCAATGAATACTTATCTTGTTCATTTTCATTGTTTTTACTTATAACTTAAGTAATTAACTAACTCAACAAGGTACCATTCATCAGAGTTCAGACTCAAATGTAACAAATTAACATAACATATAATAGCAGTAACAGAGTGTTTTGAAAAAAAAATGCTGCCATGGAGACTAATGCCTTCTTCAGTTGAAGTATGATTTAGAAATGGCGTGTATATCCTGGCTGAATAATAGTAGTAAGCTACTTAGTACAAATGTCATCATTATTCTGTCTAAATATAGTTGATATCAGTTATGGCAGGTATCACAGCAATGAGTGCTGTTTGATCAATCATGATATGGTGTGCGTGGATGCAGCCGTGTCTGGCAGCTAGTACAAATGTCATTATTATTCTGTCTAAACATAGTTAATATCAATTATGGCAGGTATCATAGCTTTGAGTGCTGTTTGATCAATCCTGATATGGTGTGTGTGGATGCAGCTGTGTCTGGCAGCTGTTGTATGTTGCCGTTTTCATCTCAAGGAAGCTGTGTGTTGTAGCTTGTGATCAAGGTTTACTGATGCTTGTGTATTAGGAAGAGACATCTGGTGTTTTAGCCTGGATCCAGGGAAAGGGGGTGGATAAAAGTGTGATTTTGGATATTTTGGCAGTGAATAGTTTGTTTATACATCTGCTGAGTGAGAGATGGGAAGGCATAAAGAATGTGTTATCTCTTGTTGTGGCAGCTTGTTGGGAGTTTTTTTTTTTTTTTTTTATTTTGATCTGTTTGCTCTCTGTTCTTTTTCTGGCTGCTGCCTCACTGAGGGAGGGAATTTAGGCTTGAAGTTGCAGGAAAAAGAAGCTTTGCTTCAGGTGCATCGCTAGCTACACAGACACACTAACAGAAACAGAAGCTTTCAGGTTGCTATGGTAACGGAGACAGAGTGACGATAATGCTTAATGGCTCTGAGGAACCTCCAAGATGATTCTCAGCACTGTTTTTGGTTTAAAACAAATATATATATAAGGGCTGTTTTAAACCATATGAACACATATTGATGGTCTCCCAACACTTCGTTTAGCTCATTAAGTTGATTCTTGATATAAAAAAATAATAATAAGCGCAGTTTTATATTTAAAATGTATTTTGGTCCAAACACATTAAGAACTTACATAACAGTGGAAGTCTGTGTTATTGTGAAAGACTAACAGCACTTGGTCTTGTGCGGAACCCTTTGCAGTGGTCTGGGAGGTGAGCTTGCTCGGATGTGATGGGCATATGGGGATAGCTGATTCTAGGGGTGTTAGGGGTTGCCAGGAAGTGTTAGATAGTCATCAGATTTCCTTCATGGAAATATCTATGGAATGGAAGGTGTGTTTAGTGGTTCACTGGCAGAGTGACCACTGCATGTAATAGATTGGTAAAATGGAACAGGACAAATATTGGTTTGGATATTTTAAGAACAGCCTGGAAACACACCACATGAACTGGTGAATGGTATTCTGGCAAAACTGGATGGGTATTATTGCCCATGCTTGAAGTACTGATATGTGTGTATGTAAGGATGGAAATATACTTATAACAAATAATAAACTAGAATGGTCTCATAATTTAAAGCCTATGGACTGTATAAACATGCTTGGAAGGAGCTAATAATAAGAATAAGCATTACAGCTTGTGGTCTCTCAAATAACTAAGCAACATCCAAAAAAAAAACAACACAATAGTTATGTAATGTATGATTTTAGTAAATCTAGACATAAAATATATAATCGTTATATAAGATGAAGCAGTCTGCTGAATTTAGATATTAAAGACCAGTTTTAATAACATGTGCTTGTGTATAATAACACTACTGTCTTAACTTGTCATAAATGACATACACTACATTGAACATCAAGGGGAAGCATGATGATTTTCTTATATAAGTAAATATGCATAACAAGTCAAGTAATTCCTTTAACTTGAATTGTAGTTTTTGTAACCCATCTTGTGGTTAACAAGGTAACTAATGTTTATACATGACATCAAACTGACAAAGTTGTTCAACAGAAACAATAGAAGCCTGAAATTGAAATGTAACAGAATGTAACAATCATATTCTGAACAAATAGTATTACATTGACAATAGACACTTAGTTTAATAACATGGGCTTGTGTATAATAACACTACTGTTTAACTTGGCATAAATGACATGCACTATATTGAACATCAAGGGGAATCATTATAATTTTCTCATATAAGTAAATGTGCATAAGTCATATAATTGCTTTAACTTGAATTGTGGTTTTTGAACCCATCTTGGCCATACATAATACTTAAGCTGTTACCAAGGTAACTAATGTTTTATACATGACATCAAACTGACAAAGTTGCTCAAGGGAAATAATAGAAGCCTGAACTAGGAATGTCACAGAATGTAACAATCACATTCTGAACAAATAGTATTAAATTGCCAATAATCACTCAGTTTAACCTTTGCTGATTATACAAAATGGAATGTTGCCATTTAAATCTGAAAACTTTCAGTATATGCCATAAAATGGCAATTTATGAATACGGAAAGGGAACTAGTAATCATTAATCACAATAAGTGAATCTGTTGTTTTTAACCTATAATTTCACTCATTTTATAATAAGAAATGACAAGATATGAAAATCTTTATGTGTAGGGAATGGGGGGGTGCACTGATAATTAAAATGCACTGACTTTCATCAATGTTCACATAAAACAAACTTGATGCTTTATGTAAGTTAGCAACAAACAAAGTGATTACTTAAATGCTGGTAAATAATGAAATATAACTTCTGATATATCTAGTAAAATACATTGTATTATAAACATTAGGCATAAATATTATTACCATCTATTTATATTACATAATAGGTTTTGAAAGAGGGCAGCCACGGTGGTGCAGCAGTTAGTGTTGCTGCCTCACAGCAAGAGGTTCTCTGGTTCGATCCTCAGCTGGAGTCCCTTCTGTGCAGAGTCTGTATGTCCTCCCTGTGGTCGCGTGGGTTTCCTCTGGGTGCTCCGATTTCCTCCCACATCCCAAAGACATGCTGTAGGTGGATTGGACACTCTAAATCGGCCCTAGATGTGAGTGTGTGCATGTGTGTGCCTTCTGTGGAAGGTTGGGCATTGGGCTGGCAAGTCGACACCGTAAAACTCCACTGCCAATCATGAGCAGACAGGAGATCTTCTGTGGTGACCCCTAACCGGGAAAAGCCGAAAGAAGAAGAATAAGTTTTGAAAGACTTCATCAATAAGGGTGAATATGTTAAATAACTGTGTGCTATAATCTTTTACTGAGGTTTTATATATGACATATCCTACTTTACTATGATTGAATTGCTTGTCATCCATCTTTCATGTAAATATTAATTGCTTATACAATAAGTAGAAATTTATATTGTATTAGAATTCTGTCTAATCTACAATAGTACTATATATGTTCAAAATAATATAAATATTGCTTATTCCTATTACAAATATTCTCCATATGATAATTCAATTTATGGAGCTCTGATGTTCTGGATTGTCAAGGTATGAGTGATAATCTGATGGACTTAGGTTTATCCATCAGATCAGGAATGATTTTCATTCAATGCCAAGTGTGGATCTTAGTTTTGTTAATATTTGTTAATTTAAATTTATTTCACAAAAACTTTTTTAGTAAGTCTGACCAAAACATTACTTTATTGGTAAACACTCAAAGTATAAAACTGATAATTTCCTTTAAAAGCTCAAACATATATTTTATAGTTATCAGAGTAAAATGTTTAATAGTCACAATAAAACAAAAATACATAGTCTAAATAACCTAAGATGGATTTAAATTTATTATCTTTAAATACCAATGGCTTAAACAATCCTAGCAAGAGATTAAATCTACTGAAATATTTAAAATTGAACAAAGCACAAATTGTCTTCCTTCAAGAAACTCATTTCAAAGCAAATGACAATTGCAAATGGAATCCTAAGGAATATATGATATTGGCATAATCCACTTATAAGACAAAGACAAAAGGGGTAACAATTTTATGGAAAACAAATGTGATAAACCCAGAAATCATTTATAAGTATGAAGATAAAGAAGGCCTTATGGCATTAGTAATAGTTAAATATAATAACAGAATATGGAACCTGGCTAATGTATACTGGTTCCCAGGCATTGGAACAGGAACTGTTAAAACACATGGATTTCATTTCCAATAATTATAAAGGCAACTTAATATTAGGAGAAGATTTTAACTGTATATTTGATGTTTCTGAAACTACAAATGAAAGACTGCTGCGTATATCTGCTATATCAAAAGCTTTAAACAAGTGGTAGAATCAATTCATCTTGTAGATACTTTCAAATTTAAAGAAGATAAATCTTTGCTGTTTTCCCATCAAGATCACAGATTTGGTACCCAAACTAGAATCGATAAAATATTTGCTGCCCATGACTTACACTCTAAAATCATTAATTTCTCCACCACGCCCTGCCCCTTTTCAGACCACAATTCAATGATACTAAAACTTCAAAATCGGTACAAACCATTCATTTTTAACTCCAAAATTCCAGCATATATAACTAAAATTAAAGAGTTCAAACCCTGGTTATTATCTGAATTACAGTTCTTCTTAGATATTAATTATACCACATAGATAAATAAAATAATGACGTGGGACTCGTTAAAAGCTTACATATATGGTAAAACTCTAACTTGGTATAAAAAAAATCAGAGAATGGGATTCTAAATTATTAAATCTACAATCTAAGCTTTTGTCAGTAAAAGCTGAAAACAGTCAAAATCATTTGGAGATGAAAAAGAAAGTAGAAGTGTTAAACAATAAATACAATGAAATTCTAACAAATAAAACTAGGTTCGCTTTAGAAAAACTTAAAATTAATACCTTGGCCACTTCTCCCAAATATCTGCATAATTTATCCACAAGAATCAAAATACAATCAAAATCTAATAACAGTAAATGTATCTTCCATGAAAAGAAAGGTAAAAATGTCTCGGATATAGGTGACATTCTTGATGCCTATATTAATTACTACATGGAATGTTTCCAAAAAAGAAAATATGCATATCTATCAATTAAATCTAGATGAAAAATTCTCTAATATAAAAAAATACCAGAAAAATTAAAACTAGATCTGCAAGCACCCATATCCTACAAAGAAATTACAGATACAATAAAATAGGGTATAAATAATAAAGCTCCGGGTATAGATGGCATAATTATGGAAATATATAAACTTTTTTCCTTCAAATATAATATCCCTATTCCTTTATACTCTATTAGAAATTCAGTAACAAGCTTTAATACCACCCTCTTAAAGATATTCCTTAATCACACCAATCCTAAAGGAAAACAAAACCCCAAACCTCTGTAACTCATATAGATCTATATCATTATTAAATAATGACTATAACATATTTATGACAATATTAACTACCAGAATAAATAATGATCAAACTAGATTTATATATCAGAGACACACACATGACAATATTAAAAGCATAATTTCTCTTATAGATTATGTTAATAAAGAAAATAAAAAAACACTCATAATTGGCTTAGATATAGATAAAGCCTTTGATTCCCTAAATTGGAACTGTTTATTCAAAATTCTAATGCTATTTGAATTTCCTGCATCCTTTGTTCTCCTAAAGAATATATTTACAAATAATTTAGCATGTGTCAAGTTAGGTCCTTTTACCTCTGAATCGATACATATAACAAAAGGCACTAAACAAGGATCTCCCATGTCGCCGATTATATTTGCTCTAGCTATTAAAGTATTGGGAGATTCAATTTGATACAATATAAAAATCAAAGAAATAGAAGTTCATGAACAATACAATTCTAAAGTAATGCTATTTGCTGATGACATATTAACAACATTATCTAATACAAAAGAGATGTTAGAAGAATTAGATATATTAATTGACAAATTTCACATGACTTCAGGACTCCATTTCAATAAATCAAAATAAAAAAAAAATAACTGCAGACTAAGGGGGATCACATCATAGGGAAACAAGAATCTACCTTAAAATATCTAGGAATTGAGTTATGCAAGGATAATAATGAATTAGCCTCAATAAGCTACAATAATATCATCAATACAATTAAAATCTCTGTGGAAAAATGGAACAAAATAATATTAATATTTGAAGATAGACTACAGTTAATAAAAATGATTTTACTGCATAAGATCCTATATACAGCCTTGGCAATACAACTGTCACCAGAAAGAAATATACTTAAAGAAATAAATGCATGCCTAATAACATAAACAGAATAGCTTTAATACATCACATGAGACCATGGAAACAGGGAGGATTAAACTTTCCGGATATAGAAACATATATAAAAGCATCAATATCTAAAACAATCTCAGATTGGATAAGTCAAAATTACTGTGCAAATTGGAAAGAATTACTAACTGTAATATCAATAAATGAATTTGATTTACAAAAAAATTTTAAATAACAGATAAAAACAATTTGCCATGGCACATATGTATTAGTATGCAATATAACATAACTAAACCCACTAAAACTCGTATGATTAATTATTATATTGACTCATTTAGGAAAATTATTAATTCAAATATAGATTTAAAAATCTCGTTCGATCTTTTAACACCATTTATATTCACAAAGAACTCTCCACAAAAAAATATATAGAGAAATTATTAATTCCTGGAAGAGATAGAATTTGTTTGTTGGCTCCAATGTATCAAAGAACTAAAAGTAATAAAAACAACATACAAAATTCTACAACAAGACTGGCTAACTTTATAAAGTATTCTGTCATATTCACAAGATTAAAGTAGAATAATTAACAATTCTTCATTTAAAGAAATACCTAAATTTACGAACTACATATATGAAATCATATATAATGACTTTGACATAGGAAACAGTATTTCAAAATTTTACAGAATATTGATAAACTATAAAACAACACCCAAAACCTCATATTGGAAATATATAATAAAAGGACACTCAGTACAGTTAACTGAAGATATTAAAACAAATATCTTATTATTGATAAAATAAACATCCTTTACACAATGCTGGAAAGGTTTTAATTGGAAATGCTTGCACAGAGCATACTTAACCCCAGATAGAATCAGTAAAATTAGTTCTTCCATAAAAGGAATATGTTGGAGATGTGAGCAAGTACACAATGCAGATAGGAACCACATTTTCTTTGATTTTGTTAAAATTAAGCCATTTTGGAATGGTATTAATAACTTTCTACAAGCTTTATTTAATGGATCATTTTATTTAACTTGTATTATTAAATGTGAATGAAGGTCCTCATTTGAATAGATCAAACATGTATCTAGTATGGACTATACTTGTAATTTCAAGGAAGTGTATAACAAGAAGATGGAATACAAACATAATACCAACTTTGGAAGACTTCTACAGCCTACTGAAGACCACAGCATTATTGGAAATTAAAATTAAAGAACTAAGAATTGATCCAAAGCCATTTATCAACAACCCTTGTGGAAAAGTCTTTGTCATTGATTGACACTATAGAATTTATTTATTTATTTTATTTATTTTACATTTGTTAACCGGGCTAGTCCAACTGGATACATGTCCATTTTCAGTGGAGGCCCGAGGAGAAAAGCTCCGCTATCTAATACATGGTAAAAAAATATAAACACAATACATAAGTTATTACAAGCACAATAAGCATATTACACAATACATAGGGTATTTCAAGCACAAAAATACTCAAGACATTAAACCACAATATGAGAAAGTAAGGTAATAGGAGATATAGCTGATACAGAAATACTGGAATGTGTAGTATGATACAGCAGAGATTAAGGAGTTTGTTTAAAAGTTATCAATAGGATGTAGAGAAGAGTATAGTTGATAGATAAGTGACAGTATTTCTAGTAGAAAATAAGAAAGTTAGTAATAGAATGTAGAGAAGAGTATAGTTGATAGATAAGAGACAGCATTTATAGTAGAAATGAACACTGAAAAAGAAAGAAAAATAGACCTGAGAGAAGTGTAAAGGATGCAGTTTGTGTGAGGAGTTGTAAAGATCAGCTCGGGTTGTTGCATGAGCATAGCCAGTGATTGGTTAGATAGTGTTTTAGTTTAGTTTTAAACAGTGTGATGGATGTTTGGGCTATTAGGTCAGAATAATTAATCAGACACTCTAATAATGGATTGGACATACTTATAAAGTAATTGTATACATTAAGATCTGTTATAGTGTCAGGCTAATGTAAATAATGTACATAGTTATTTAAGATGTTATGTATAAATACTACGGAAGTCATTCAAATGTATTTGACAAATAAAAAAATGTTTGAGAATAAACAGGACATAGACAAATGTTGCACTCAGAATAATTTGGGTTTGATCTTGCCTTTAACAAACCAGGTGGACTTCTGTGAAGAAGTCACTTAAGACATTAGACACAGGTAAATGAGTTCACATGGCATACATTGAATTAGTCAAAGCCTTTGATAACATTCTACACTCAGGCATCATTGATAAGCTAATCCAATTAAAAGTAACCCCCCTATATTTCCCACTATATACCAATCTGGATCACAGACAGGACCTATGTTATTGTTACAGCCAAATTCTCAACTAAAAGAGTAGTTACTCAAAATTCCAGGGACTAGTCCTAGGATCGCTCATCTTTTTTATCTAGTTCTCTGGTCTTAAAGCCAACACCAAAGGCCAGTGAGTAATAATATTTGCTGATGAATGCAAACATGCAACTGTCATTAATATTCCAGATTATATACATACCCTCCAGGTGTACCTAATTCATACTAACAAGTGGTGTTTGGACCACAGCCTCAATTAAAATGACAAAAAATGCAGTATTGTGTCCTTCAGCAATCCTGAACACTCCTGCTTTATAGCATAGTTTTATTTACTTTATTTATTTATGTATTTATTTGTTTGTTAGTTTTAATGTTTCAGTGTTTCTGTGTTAAATTCTGAGTGTACATGAGGTCTTCAAAACTCTTTATGCTTGGAACAAACACTCATGCTCCAAACCACTCATCCAGTTCCCTCTTAAAAACAGATAATGATCTTTTTTTTATTAGTCATAAAGGTAAATTACTCTGCCAGTTTCCTGCCACAGCATGAAATGACTCTAAAGAAAACTTGTTTTTGTCTAGTGACCTCATAAAATTATTTGTATTTTTTGTCTCAAGTGGAGGATCACTAAAGGTAATCCCAGTGGTAGCACCTAATAGGTCATTATGTTTGTTTGTGTAAATCAGGATTATGCCTCCATCTTACTGATCTGTAGTTGATGGTTTCAAGGAAGGTTTTCTCAAATTGTCCTTATACGTCCTTTGCTTAATTTTGTAAAATTGTGTTGTAAAACTTCTTTGAGTTATGTCAAGTGTATTAGTAATGTAATGATTATCTGTGTAAATGAATTCCCCATATTCAGTCATGAGTCTAATGACTGATTGTAAATAGGAAGTAATGCTTCAACATTCCTACTACAGATAGCCCTTATAATAAGTTTAAGTTCAACGTAGCATGTCTTGACCATCTCCAAATAATGTACTCCAAAGGAAAAAGTCTTGTTTACTGTAATTCCCAAATAACTTATGTTTAATATTGTCTAATAGACTATCATTAAGACCATACAGATTTGATTTTGACATCTAACTTAGCCAGATAATGTTTAATTCCAAGTCGGTCATCTACATCAGTGAACAGTGAGCCTACTTTGATGTTATCTGCAAATTTATTCTCCTCCATCCCAGAAGATAGTGGGGATCCGAACATAAAAACAGTGAACAAGACTGGCTCCATGATAGATCCACTGTGGGACTCCAGTACTAATACTTCTTAGTTCATAAAAAGAGTCATTGATTTTGACCAAGCACATTCTATGGCTCAGCCAGTTCATTATCCATCTTTCAGTAACCCCATTACCTTTGCACTTTATCAACAATCTCAAGATCTCTCTTTAGTAAGTGTTTTACATGCGTTTGCTAAGTCCAAATCGTCATTATCAATAAGGACGTTCCTGAGCCTCCAAAATATGCTTATAGAAGTCAATAAATTAGTTAGACATTAACAGTTCTCAGTGAAACTATGTAGTACAGGTGTAGGAAGAATGACAATTTCTCTGATAATAATTCCTTTAGGACTGTCTCAACATATTTGCCAAGTATATGAGTTAAACTAGTTGGTCTTAAGTATCTTTAGAGAATAAAAGTCTCACTCCTTATTGACTGGAATGGAGTTCTTCTATATTTAACTTACTTTTAAGAATTCTTGAAAGAAAAAAGTCAAGCAACCAGAAATAATGTTTATAATATTTGCCAAAACAAAAAACAAACATTCAGACTATCAGGTCCAGCTGCTTTTGAGGGTTTAATAACTCTTAATGCCTTTTCTAGAATGTTAGAAGGTATAACAAGACATGATTTTCTATTGGCAAGTCCACGTTTGACCCATGATTATCACAAGTGGCCTTAGTGTAAGTGAATTTGCCAAGAAATATTTTAGCCAGAAGCTTGGGCTCACTTACAGTGTTATCATTTACTACAATAATGAGACACATATGATTTTCCCTTCTAAACTGTCATAGGTGTTTTAAGAAGGCTTTCTAATTATCAGAGGTATGAGCTGCAAGATTTTATTCATACTTATTATGGAATGAGTGCAGAAGTTTCATAAAATTATCCCTACTTTGTGGTACCTATTCTTTAGCATTTTATTATCTTTTTAGTTTATTTTTTTATTTTACATTTGTTGACTGGGATAGCCCAACTGGATACATGTCCATTTTCAGAGGAGGCCCAGGGAGAAAAGCTCCAGCATACATACATTCAAAAAAATATTACATATAATATTATTCATGATAAAAACATTATTTTGCAGACTTATTAAGACAAGCTAGTTATACAGTTACATCAAATGCAGAATTACCTGAGGTTATATACATACTTTCTTGGGTGGCGTAAGCCAGGGAACCTTGTTGGTTAGGCTTACATAGGCCCTCGGGCCGATAGCCTAGTACCTACCTATGAACCTATGAACCTCCTGTTAAAGCTCAAGCATACATACATATGGTATTAATCATGATAAAAGCATCTTTTGATGGACTTACTCAGATAAACAAGTATACAGTTACATCAAATCCAGAATTAAATATGGTTTTATGCATACTAATTTTTACTCAGCTAGAGTTACCTAGAGGATTTTTAGTATGCAGTTTTTGAGTAAGGAGCTAATTAGAGCTAGAGCAAGGACATAGCCAGTGTCATTTGAAATAAAAGTTTGAGACTTTTCTTGAATTGGGCTAAAGAGGTCGCAAGAGTAAAGTTGGCAGGGAGGGAGTTCCACATTTTACCAACAGTGTTAGTGAATAGAGAATTTCCAACTGAGTTATTGGATTTAACTGTTTGTACAGGCAGTCTATTAGATGAGTAGAGTGAGCCGAGATTGTTGTATGGGTTGATTATATTTTCCAGTGCTGGGGTGTTACCTGGATGTTTGAGAATTGTATATGCCACTATAAGCTGGTTTAACTGGAGTAGGCTAGGCAGTTCTATCCATCTGAGGTGTTTTAGATTAAGGCAGTGGTGTGTCCTATAGGGCATGCCAGTGGCAAATCTGGCAATGTGATTATAGCAGCTTGAAAGTTTGCTAAGATCTGATTAGCTAAGGTTAGTAAGCATAGGGGAGGCATAAAGAAGGGTAGAAAGTAGATGAGAGCGGGCAATGGGTGTTCTAGTCTGTGGAGTTAGGAAAGGTTTAATCCTGTATAGTGAACCAAGTTTTTTATTTATGGTTTTAATGGTTTGATTGACATGCATGTAAAATCTAAGATTGTTATCAACAATTACTCCTAGGAGTTTTTTGTCGGGGTCTGGGGAGATGATGGTGCCGTTATTAGATTTAATGGTAAAGGATACTGCTGAGGATTTACGGGTGGGTGAGAAAAGTAGTAGTTTGGTTTTGTTAGGGTTTAAGATCAGACACTGATCAAAGAGCCAGTTTTCAACTATGTTGAATGTGTTTTGGGTTATGGACAGCAGATTTGTTGGAGAGGTGTCAGAGCATACCAATGTGGAGTCATCCGCATATTGAATGCAGGTGGTATCTGGGATGGCTGTGTGGAAATCATTAATAAAAATTTAAAAGAGAAGGGGTCCTAATATGGAGCCCTGGGGAACACCAATTGTATTAGGTAACAGGCATGAGAGTTTGTTCTGCCATAGTATGGCTTGCTGTCTACCGTTCAGGTAGGCCTGGAACCATTGGAGATCTTGGTTATCTAAGGATAAGGTTTTCAGTGTGCGGATGAGTAGTTGGTGGTTGACCATATCAAATGCTTTGTAAAGATCCAGAAAGAGGGCTGAAGATAATTTGTTGTTATTCCAGTTTTGGTTAATGACATTAGTGAAAGAAAGGAGGCCTGAGGAGGTACTGTGATGAGGTCTAAAGACATGCTGAGAGTTGGTCAATAGTTTATTTTGAATGAGATAGTGCAGAAGCTGTTTATGAATGCACTTCTCCATGATTTTAGCCAGTGGTGACAGTACGGCTATGGGTCTATGGTTAGACAGTTCAGTAGAGCCGCCTCCTTTATGGAGTGGTATGACATAGGATATTTTCCAGATGGAGGGAATGGTGGCTTCAGTTATGGTTCTATCGATTAAGATAGAGATGGGGTATGCTATAGCATCTGCAGCTTTTTGCAGATATTCAGCAGGGATAAGATCAGCCGAAAGGGTAGTGGGTTTTAGTTTTTTCAGTAAGGTTCGAATAAGAGACGTAGAAACTGGTTGGAGACTAAAGGAGAGTAGAGAGTTGGCATTGGCCATATTTACTATAGAGCCACTAGGAGCAGATTGGCTAGCTAGGGACTGGATAGTCTCTGTGGAGAAACTAGTGAAGGTATTTGGCTTCTCTTCAGTACTTTTATTGATGGTAGCTGAGGGGGTAGGAGTGGAGGATTGATCCGGATGAAGGAGATTGTTTATACCTGCCCAAAGCTTTTGAGGGCTTTTTTTATTATTGAGCAAAGGCAAATAAACACTGGATCAAACACAGCAATAAAACCACAGTATTTGATGAAAATAAAAACATAAGGTTAGTGCTTTCATGCCCATACACTAGGCACTTCTTCAGACAAAGTACAAAAAAATCACAGCAGGTGTATATACCATTAACAATCAGTCAATCAATGTGGCAATTTACATTCTCTAAGCAGAGGCTTTAAAGGAACATTTCCATTTAAGCCAGGGCTCTTATGTACTTGCAGTAACACAATCCATTTAGTCTCTGCTTTCTCAATAACATTATTTAAATTACCTCCTCTCCTATAAGTATTAAAACATTGTAAAACTATAAAACTGAAAAAGAATGATGAAACTCTTTAGAGACGGAAATATATTGACATGCAGTACAATTTCTGCAAGCAAAAGTTCCCTTCCCTTCTGATAAAGGCTTTTCTCTTACCATAACAAAATTGTCTTTTTAAAGACATACTATTCTTAAAACAAAAATGGGGTAAAAGACCAACAATACCTGATATCTTAGCATCTGAGGTAGGTATAGGCCAATTTCTCCGAATTACATCACAAATCCTATTCACATCACTAGTGAGTGTGATGAATGTTTAACAAAATTTTCTTCCTTGGTTCTTCTAGTACAAGTACCCACTTTATGTCAGAAATACATTTTGGCTGAGCTATGTCTATTACACCTCACAGCACTATCAGCCACTGTAAAATCATTACAAGAATAACCATGCAGTAACAAGCCTTGTTCTAAAGTGCCAACTTCCTGTTCAAACCTAACATCACTGCTGTGTAATCTAGATGTCCTATGTGCTTGATTCATAGCAATGTTCTTGAACACATAAACAGGGTGCATACTATCATGATGTAATAGTGTATTCTTTCTACAAGGTTTCCTATACAAAGAGGAATGTATAAGCCCTTCCTCATCTTTGTACAGATGAACATCAAGAAAATCTATATGGCCATTATGTGCATTCATGATAAATCTAAGGTATCCTGTGGTAGATTCTAAATAAGTAATAAAAGCTTGCAATTCAGATATACTACCCTCCGACAGAAGAAAAACATAATTCACAAATCTCCTGAAAAATCTAAGATGGTTTAAAAAAAGGATGTGAACCTAAAACATGTTCAAACTCCCAGTGTGCCATAACAAGATTGGTGTAGCTATTGGCACATGACGTGCCCATAGCCACACTAACCTTCTGCAAATATATATGTCCATTGAACATAAAAACATTATTTTCTAAAATGAGATCTAACAAAGTGCAAATCACAAAAATCATATCTGTGGGGAAATTACTATGTTTGTGTAGAAAAACTCTAATGACTTCAACTTCTTCCATGTTAGGAATTACTGTAAACAGAGTGTTAACATCTAATGTTACTAACATAAGGTTCGAAGTGGCATGAACAGAACTGAACTCAAATTGTTCTTCTAAAAAATGTAGGGTATCTCTTAATATAGTGTAAACATTATTAACAACTTTCCTTAACATTTGTTCAACAAAGATAGACAGAGGCTCAGTGAGCCAACCATTGCCAGAGACGATGGGATGTATGGGAGGGTCTACAGAATTCTTATGAATCTTGGGCAATCCATGGATTACAGATGTAATAGGATAATCTGCAGAAAAATATTCCTAAAGTTCACTATTGATCATTCTATTCATTAATAGATCATAAAGCTCATCTCGTACATGTTGTATCAGCCTGGCCAAAGAGCCAGGTTGGAATTCAATATACACACTATCATCAGAAAGCATCTCAAACATTTTAGTCTCATAAGCAACATTATCAAATCCCTCCCCCCCTTATCAGCAGGATGTATTTGAATGTCCAAAGCTTCAACTTCTGCGTGTGTTAAATTAACAAACAGTCCCTTATTATATACCATTGTAAACCCAGTAAATCGTTCTAACATTGATTTAGAAATAATTCAACAGATGCAACTAAAGGTGGACAAAAGTCAATGGGCTTCTTGTAGCAGATAGCAGATTTGTTATTAGCAGGAAAATTTGTTTTTAACATAATGTTCCTTGCAAAAAGTCTAAGTTGTAACACAGTCTCAGTCATATTAGCTTTGCTAGCAGGTAGGAAGGACAAACCGTGGTTTAATACACTAACTTTTTCATTAGTTAGCTGTAAACTGGAAAGATTATAAACTGACATGTTAAAAAGTTGTTTCCATGTGGTATTCTTCATCCCTTCTGTCTCGAGGGAAAGCTTCCTCTTCCTGCGAGTGCTGCAAGCACTGTAGTCCTTTATAGGAACTGGTAATATAGGAAAAGGAACACTAGATCCAGTAGAGTCAGCCACAAATTTGCATCTCGCTCCTACCCATTCGTTGTCATTACGAGTAGACACATTCTCATTTTCAGACGTACAAGACATCTTCATGGTTAAAGAAGAGGCTGACGTGCTTGCTTCATTGGTAGGGGGTGGAGCTGACCTGATTGCAAGCTCAGGAGAAGTGGACGGCCTTGTAATTCATGAATATTCATGGTGCCTGTACTTTGAGCAGGAACAGTAGCTCTTTCAGCCCTCTGTTCAACTGATGACAATCCATCAATCTGGTGAACTGGCCATATAAAGATATTACCAATTTGGAAATCAAAAAAAAATCATGATTCAATTTTTTAATTTTCAGAACTTTAAGTTTGCCTTCATCATACACTGAAACACTGGTAAAAAAAATCTCATCAAGCCTAAGTATGTGTCTATCAGGAATATCTCTAGAATTTAATTCCTTAAGGAGGCCATCAATAATTACACATATATCATCCTCCATAAGCTTGAAAAAATTTATTAACAAGCGCATGTAATTAATATTGAGTTCAAGATTTAGTTCTTGCCAATTACATAACAACTCAGGGAATGCAGTCCCATGGGTAGGCATCCTCAAGACCCATATCCCTCTATGGACTACCTTAAAATGCAAGCAGGCTTCCCAATGCAACCATTGCCATTGGTAACATTTCAAATCGTAAAGTTTATTCTCAATTTCTTTGAGCTTGCTACCAAAATATACATCATCTGACTCAGCAACTTCATTATTGCAGACATTCTTGCCCAGATTCAATGAAAACAAAGGATTCTCTCCCACATGTATCGAGCGTTTAATCTGTTATCAGAAGCATGAGACTCAGGAGTTGCAGGTCTATAATCCAACTCTAACTGAAAGCCTTCAGTCATGCCTGCCTGATACCACCAAAGTAACAAAGCAAAAAAACGAAAGAAGTATCAGAAGCAGTAACGTTCCAGTGCTAACAAACAGTCTACTGAGCAAAGGAAATAAACACTGGATCAAACATAGCGATAAAATCACAGTTGCTGTGTCTTTCGGCTTTTCCCGGTTAGGGGTCGCCACAGCAGAACTCCAGTCCGCTAATGATTGGTAGTTGATTTTTACATGCCGAGTTACCATCCCTGACGCACAACCTTCAACAAAGCTACGCTCGTTCACGCATGTCTCCATGCAGAAGACGCTCTAGCTGAGAATCGAACCGGACAGCGTCTTACTGTGAGGCAACAACTGTACAGCAGCACCACCACTGCAGGTATTTAATCAAAATAAAAACATAAAGTTAGTGCTTTCATGCCAAAGGGCATTTTAAATAGTCTGTTTAATGGCTTATCAGTTCCAGTACAGCTAAGGATAAATACTTCTACAGATACATAAGGATGCTCTTTAAAAATACAAGCACTGAATTGAACTTCTGTTCAAACAGCTGCCACAGTTCAGTTCAGATTCACAACTTGTTTGTTAAGTGTCCAGAATAAAAGTCTGGGATGAGCTGAAATAAACTACAAACACTGGGGCAGAATGGAGATCAAATATCAGCATCTTAGCTAACCTGAAAATTAGTAATGAATGTTCTCAGCAAAAAGGAAATGTGAACTAATTTTGTAATATCTGACTTGTATGTAGTTGTTGTAAAACAATGGCCAAAAAGTTGTGATTCATTGTATTGGTTATTTATGTCTATAGTCACAAATTCATGTCAATCATCTCCCTGCTTGAGCAAACAAGAAATGTAAGATATGGACGTGGACCTGATTTTCATTTGATTCAATAAAATGCAAAGCTGCCTTGAGATGATATATAACTTTTGTGACATACACTTTGAAGACTCAATTCATAACCACATGATAGCAAACTGAATGTGTCAAAGTTGATGAGCGGTACTTACCCCAAGCCTGCATGCCAAACAGCACTGCTATGTGGAACTGTAGTGGTAATTCTTCCAGTGTTGCACATCAGACTCAGTTGGGATCAGTACATATGAAGGTCCTTATAAAGTCTCCAAGTATTGACAAGCAAATTCATCTTCCAAACTGCACTGTCACATCCATGCACTCTTACTTGCATGCTCTGTGTTGACATTTAGGGGCTCCCAGCAAGTGTCAAGTTGGAAGTCCCCTGGACGCTTCCAGAGTTAGTACCTCCTGTTGCTGCCATGCCTTCAATGCAACACTGGTTGTATAATCTAGTATATACTTTGGTGTTCACTAGTCTATTATATACTTAGGTCATTAGTCTGGTATATAGCTATGAACCTATGAACTTATTATGTGCAAGGTTGATGTTTGTGATGGTAATTGTGATGGAAATTATGGCCAACTTGCTGTTCTTAAATAGATTCCAACCGCCCCTCCAACCCAGACAATCATAAACTACAGCACTACTAGTTTTAACTGATATCAACAAATGCAATACATTGTGTGGCAACTACTACCGTACCAGACAAGTGACTGGGCAATGGATACTTGGAAAATAAATCATAAAAATGAATGTGGATGTAACAGACTCTTTCAATGAGCAACTACATGGAACATGAAATTTTAAAGGCTCAAAATGAGAAAAATTCATCCATGCAACTCAACTTCTTTCTTTAAAAAATCTGAGCAAAGCCAAAGATTATTAGCGAGACAAAGTGTCCAAATCAGGGACAGTTTTCAAATATTACTTTAATCCACTTAAACTTTTAAAGAACAACACGTTTTTCATCAGCATTCATTTTTTACCTATCCTGGACAATAAGAAGCATGCAACTGGAATGTCTATCATTACTGACTGACTGACTGTAATCCCTTCTGATTTACCAAAAAAAAAAAAAAAAGAAAAGAAAAGAAAAATCATGGACAGTTGGCGGGTATACATTCCACCTCACCAAGGCAGAATAAAATAAAATGTAACTCAGACAAATGAATCAGTTCCTGTGTTTATTAAGAAGCAGGACTGACAGATTGCAGCTTTTAGATATCCTCTACTCCATTAACTCATGCTAATGGAAAAGAAGTGCAAAAGAAAAATGCCGTAACCAATCAAGTCCCTTCTTGAATGAAGTGGATCACAAAGATTGTAGTTCTATCATGACATCCCCTCCATTCCCTGTTGTTGAGCTGTTCAAAAGAGGAAGGGAGAAAAAGCTGACACAGAAATTGGCCTGCCACTAAGTAGGAGCACATCTGCATTCCCTTCTATGGGGGCAGGTGCAACTGTTGCCTTCCACAGGGCCGCTAGCAGCAAGTAATTGGTGACCCACAGTGGCAATGAGTTTCATGGGTGTGTAGTGCTGGTAATGCTTAGGAATACGTTTTCCTCTCCGGTACCATATCCATGTTGGTTTCATAAGGCCATTATGGAGTATGCTCTTAATTGCAACTGATGTATCCTTCAAAAGGCTAGAGGTGATGTGCATGATATCACCCACCTCTGAAACAATCTATTTCAATGTTACAAACAATATGAACTAAAAGTGATCAACTAGAAGTGATCGCTGCTGATAATGGACATCAGTTTACCACAAAAGTGCTCTGAATCTTCCCAAAACAAAATGGTGTCAATTATTTTAAACCATCGTCCCATTGTATAGTCAGAATGGGGTATCAGAAAGATTTGTGTAAACATCCAAGAAAACTATTAAACCAAGGAGTCCTGATCACAAACCACTGTAAAACAATGCAGTTTTCTTTCTATATATTAAAACACAGTCCCTTCCGCCACTAATTCAGTTACATCATTTTTTGGATCTTAAGGACTTTGGTCCTGTTGAAAACTGATCTTAAAAGAAAAGTACAAAACAGGCAAGGTAAACACATGAATGAGAGAGTGTGGTCTATGAGTAATGAGATGAGAACTTGAGTATGTGAGTTTTATTGTGGGGTACACAGATAATCTGTAGTTGAACCCTTTTCTGGAGTAGTAAACCACTATTGTTCCTGATATCCCATTTTTCTACTTGTGTTTATATGAAGTGGCTGTTTTCATATGATGTTTATAGAAACACCTTAACTACCTTTAAAACCATAGTTAAAAAAGTAATAGCTTGCACATTACTTAACATGCTTTTACCAACATGAGCTGACAGACAGCCCTCAGTGTTCATATCCTGTATAAAATAGCATATCACTGAGTGATCCAAAAACACATTTGAAGCTAAATTCGAAATTTGCTGCATAGCTTCTGCTATTTCAAAAAAAAAAAAAAAAAACTCATATTGTTATTCAGAGAATATAATGAAAACTGCCTTTGTTATCCACAAGAGGCATTTGAATCACATTTTGTGTTTTTGATTTACTTCATGTTCTCACTTCCTTCCTTGCCGATTCACTGACACTAGATACCCAGTATGTTGATGTTATGGCTGAAATGATCCCTCTTGGGTGTCTAAATGGGTGCCAGTATTTGGAACAGAAGGCAATAAGTTACTGGTCACATCTAACGTGGGAGAACTTAATGAGAATTGTGGAACAGCTGCTATAACATACATAAACAAGCCTTGTTCTTTTCAGGAAAACATTGCACAGCATTGGTGCTCTTCAACTCTATTATTAGTACCTACAAGTCTGGATCATGCTTTGAAATCAAATATTGCATGTTACGCAAGCAGAGGAAGGCATACATAGCAGATTGCTGGGTATGATAAATATTTGCAAGGACTTCAGTTTTGGCCTTATCTGTGCACATAAAAGATGACTATAAATTGAAAACATCAATCTGATCTTTGTTATCTTAATATGACAAGGATGTAACTTTTCAGCAAAATATAATAATCACAGATAAAAGAAATAATCTATAACCTGTAGGCTAACCAATACCCATCTATATGCCATGTATAACCAATAGATCTTGCAGAGCAGCTGAATTCTTGTTAAGCATTCTGCATAATCAACCCACTCATTTTGGAACAGGACTGTAATATGTATGACTGACTACTGCCTTTAGACTTGATATAGCTCAGGTTATGACAAACTTTTTACAGTCTAGCAGTATTGCAGTTAACAAGTCAGTAGTTCCAGCAATGTATCTGTTCTGCCAAGTTGAAATAAAAAAAAAAAAAAATAAAGGAGAAAGGTGGACATCTTACTCTATTAGCAACTTGTAGAATAGTGTGCTAATTAAACCGAATCAATGACATTTGTTACCAAAATAACATGTTATTTTAGACAGTGGATTTATGAAGTGTTAAGAGCCACAGAAGTAACAGTTTCAATGTTATGCTACTAATATATGCAGTTTAAAACAGCAACCTATGCAAAGAAATGTAATAAATAAAGCTAAATGTAATACAGGTAAATAATATGAAGGATAGGAGCAGCCGTGATATTTCATAAAAAGAGTAAGTTTAGAAACAAGGCTTGCAGTACAGTTCCAATTATCCATTATAACAAAAGGAGATAGAATAATAGGTAACCAATATAAAACACATTTTTATACTTCTACTTAAGGGAGACAATTAAAAATGCACATGTCGGGCTTTCTTTGTAGTGTTCCCTTGGGTTTCCTTTACTTTTACAGAATTGGCAGACCTCTCTTTGTTGATGGGAGGATTTCAATACCTTCTAAACCCTCCTGCTGCTTCTCATTAGTGAAGTTTGAGAACACCTGCAGAACAGTCTGAGGATCGACTCAAGATTTTCAGTTTTTTCAGAAGTGCAGAGAGTATACATGCTTAAAGGAAATCACATGTAGTGCATATTCATGAGTAACTAGTCTATATATCTATAAATAAATCGATAGATATTTATCTATACCTATATCTAATTATCTGACTATCTATATATAGATGGTTAGATATATAGATATATATCATCTATCTGTAAGTATATATATGTATCTCATTCAGCAAATATAAATCTATTTTGTGTGTGTGTGTGTGTGTGTGTGTGTGTGTGTGTGTGTGTGTGTGCGTGTGTGTGCGTGTGTGTGTGTGTTGTCTATAAAGGACAACCAGAGTGATAGAAGGGGTGGTTTCTCACATACATATATGCATATACATTTCGTGGCAGAAGCATTTGCTCTACTGAATATTCAGTGACATTTTCTATCTTATAACAGTGTCTGCAGTGCAACCCATACCTCTCAACCATCCCGAATTACTCGTTTTTTACCGAGTTTTGGGGTCCCAGTAATGGGGTGCCACGATTCCCGAGTGGCACCCCTTCATTTCCGATTTTTTTCATCTATTTTTAACACTTTTTAATTTCTGCACTTTTGGAACTGACGTCATCATGTGTGCAATGACGTCAGCTCCGTCAGCCTGTCGGAATTAAGCTTCAAGGGACGTGCAGACATGCGTGCGTCTGTTTAAATACTGGGACTCGTTATCGACTGTTGTGAATACTGCTGTTTGGTCTGGAGTTCGTTATGGATTCATTTAAGAAACGGGGCCTGTTTGAATACTGCCAACCGGAGTTCATAAGAGACTGGGACTGTTTGAATACTGCCGTTGGGATCTGCAGTTCATGTAAGATGCTGCCGTTGGGTCCGAGCAGTTCATTATGGAGTTATTTTGAGCCAGGACGATATCTGCAGCTGCTCTAAGGTAGTGTGTGTGTGTGTGATATAGAAGAAAGGTTTGTGGATGGTTGCAGTTGCTTATAGGGTCACAAAAGGAAACAGAAGCGACTTGCAAATGTGGATGGATAAGGGACAAAAAAGCGATGTAGCACCGGTTTCCTCTATACAAATTTTCTTTGTGATGGTTAAGGCAGGGGCAAATTGTTTTCATCCCAACATTTTCTTTGCCATAAATGTGTAATGGGTTATTTGTTCTATATTTCTTTTGTTGTTATTTTTAAGATTCCTACTTTTTTTTGTGTGCTTTTAATATTTCAGTAAGTCTTACTGGGGCAGGATTATTAAGTAAAAAGAAACTAAAGTCATATGGTCTCTTTTCTCTATGGTAACTTTTTTTTTAAGACAGAACTTGAGGCTACTGTAGGTAAAGTAGCAGGCTATATATGCAGTTTCTGTGATGGAACCACTAAAATGGGTTACTTGAAGACTTGCACACATGATACATGACTTCTTATGGAAGAGTATATCTAGTAAATGTGATAGCAACAAATCCTTGCAGTAGTATAAATAAAAGGCATAATATTATTACAATATCCATCCATCCCCAACCTGTTTTTCCCCATTTGTTTTGCTCATGGGGTTAGGGCATCACTTTGACAATTATCTGCCAATGTTCTCACAACCAGGTGTGTGTGTGTGTGTGTGTGTGTGTGTGTGTGTGTGTGTGTGTGTGTGTGTGTGTGTGTGTGTGTGTGTGTGTGTGTGTGTGTGTGTGTGTGTGTGTGTGTGTGTGTGTGTTGGGGGGGCAAAACTCACATGTAATTCACTCTTATCAGACTTTTTAGGAATAAATTTAAATCTACAGTCATAGCTGTGGCATAAAGAGGCCTGCTTATAATTCATTTCACGTGGCTGTTTAACATAAAAGAACATTTTAAAACCGATGAAAAAACAGACGTTTCTGTGTGCACTGCATAGAGATAGGGGATTGAAAACCATTAGGAGCAGTATATATGTGATGACAACACTAGTAAGGCAGCAGCAGAACTGGTATGTTACCACATGCCAAGCAGGCAAATAATGCACAGTACATACATAACTTGTGAATTTATTCCTCATATTTTTGCTCTGCTCCTCATTAAATCTGTGGTTTTAAGGATTTTTGTTGCAAAGCACTGAATGAATTCACTAAATAATGATGGGCATTTGAATTTTAGACTTCATATTCTTCAGAAAATAAATGGTAACAAAACCTTTTATTTTAGCAATTTTCAAAGTTTATAAGATCAGTTAAGTATTTGAAATTTGTCCTTATTTGTGCGCTATATTTACCCATTATTGGCTTTGTCTGGGTATTTTGTGTTAAGACGTTGACAGCTATGGTGAGAAATGAGAATTGAATTCTGTTCTGTATTCCCCCATTATTGGCTTTGTCTGGGTTTTTTGTGCTAAGAGGTTGACAGCTATGGTGAGAAGTGAGAATTGGATTCACTAAATGATAGCCATTTAAGTTTCAGTCTGTCTTTCAAGAAGCTTATGATATGGCATAGGGTATGCTCTGACTGTAGTGCACAGGGTCCTGGGTCAGTCTTGACAGTGAAATTAATGGTGGTAGCATGTTTTATTCTAGCAACTTTCCAACATTATACAAACAATGATTAAAATGTGTCTCTGGTTTTTGCCCTTTTGCCCCCCCCCCCCCCCCCATAAGTGCAAGATGCATATGGCTTACATTACTGCCATTCTATTTATATATTTACACTTTTATGATGGAAATGTTCTTAACTGGGCAATTTTGTGGAAAAATGTTCAAACTATAAATTTAAAATGTACTCTAACTCAAGTCTAACAAGTGTGCTGTATTATACAAGGAATATAATTTAATAAAGTCTGGAAGGTGTATCAAAGAATGCATGTATGTTTCTTGTTTTGTGTGCAAGGGGCCTATGATTTAAAAACAGCCCAAAGGTAATCTTTATCCACCACTGGCCAGATGCATTTTCTTTGGATGTGGTGTGGTTTTCAATGCTGTTTTAATGAATGTGAGTTTCAAGGGCAGATAAGTTTTAATGTCAAGTCTATTTTCATTTTGAGACCGTATTGCTTTGTTTAGCAGATACCTATTCTTCGTGTTTGTGCATTGTGCTATAAAATGTAAAAATAAAATCCAAATAATCATTGTAGAAGTAAGCAGTATGCACACAATAGTGTTTATGGTAAATGGGGTGAAATAGCCAGGCAATGGGACACCAGAATGGCTGCAAGAGACTCTGATGCCATATTTTAGTTGTCTGTTCTTCAGTTTGCATTTGAAAGTTGTTATCCCACAATTCATTGGAGTGGGCGAGGTTATGTAATTATGTATGCAAATTTTATGTTAATCAGTGTACAGATTTGTACCTATTTTTCATGGGCCTTGTCCAGATTTTTGATGATTCCAGGTTGAGAGGTAAGGTGCAACCACTTTCCTTATTGACCACCTAGTTTTCACTTAGCTATTTTTTGGAAGTTTGATGTTCCAGTGCTACCACATCAAGAATGCTGTTGTTTTGCTGTTCAGATACTAATCACTGGCAGTATTTCACAATAGTCTTAGCTCCAGTACACCTAAGTCTTAATATAGTCTTCCAGGAAAATCATGCTTCAGTCCTGTTCACAGGTACATCTTGGCATGGTGGTCAGGAATACTGGGTGTCACTAACTAGCCCTCTTATGTATTACTTTATTACCCTCTAAGATATTCTGGTCCATTGCAACATCCTGTCCTCCATGTCCTTTCCTTACCTAAAAACATTGCCACTCATGGTGTGAATGTTACTGCATGTCCTTAGCTATGGTTTTAGAATTTCATTGAACTCATATGAGCAGCAAACAGGCAGTCATAGGTTCATAGGTAGGTACTAGGTTATTGGCCCTAGGGCCTATATAAGCCTAGCCAAAAGGTACTTTGGCTTTCGCCACCCAAGAATATTATTTTCCTGTGCCCCTGTCGAGCAGAGCCAAACAAGTGATCCCTGGGGTAAATTTCTTATATCCCATCCAATCATCAAGATTGTTCTTGAAGAGTGCTAATGAGGAGCTTTCTTTGATATAGACAGGTAGTTTTTTCCAGAGTATGGAAAGTCTCTGGGACAGGAATATATCCCTCCAGCATGTCCAGTTTATTGTGGTGACAAGGTTTAGGTCCCTAGAGTGTGTAGCTCAGAGGGATTGGGATTTCTTTAAGCGGAGCATGTCAAAGAGCTATGGGTTTGACATAGCTTTGTATATTAGGCAGGGATCACCTCTTAGCAGGCGATATGCGACAGAGTAAAGCTGGAATTTATTGAGACAGTCTGCATAGGGCATCTGTTTTAGGCCGGTAATCCTCTTTGTGAGGTATTTCTGCAGCCTTTCCAGTTGTTGTAGATGTCTTGTGAGGTACATACCAAAAGGGGCATTGTACTCTATAATGGGTCTAATGAGTGACGAGTAGAGGGGAACAATGACCTCTCTTTTCCTGGATGAGAAACCTTTTGTGATGAGGTGTGCCATGTAGAAGGATTTCCTGACTACTACGGTGATGTGATTATCAAAGGATTGACTACTGTCCAGCTGTGTCCCAAGGTCTCTTATCAGACTTTTGGTGTTAAGTAGACTACTGCCTATGTGGTAGTTCATGGGTATAGGGTTTTTACCAAAAGGGATGACAATGCACTTTTTGGCATTGAGATTGAAGCCATGGCTTTGACACCAGGCATCTGTCTCATTGAGGCCCTTTTGTAGGATATCCACATCGTTAGGACTTTTGATTATGGCTCCTAGTTTACAGTCATCTGCGAACTTCATTAGCCAAAGAATTTCTGTGTTAGTCTGTACTTCAGAGAAGTAGATACCAAACAGGAGAGGACCCAGGGCTGAACCCTGTCATACTCCACTTATCACTGGTCTGAAGTTGGATTTGGAGTCTGCTACTTTCAGAGTGTGAGTTCTGTCAGTAAGTCAGTTGGCAACCCATCTTTTGACATGTGGATTTATACCTAGTTTAATGAGTTTATCTATAATTCCAGAGTGGGGGATGGTGTCAAAAGCCTTGGCAAGATCTAGATAGGCTGTGTGAACCACCTTACCCTCATCTACGTCTTTGGTGACCACTTCAAAGAAGTCTATCAGGTTTAGGAGACATGATCTGCCTTTTACAAACCCGAACTGGGTGGGGTCCAGAGTTGGATATTACCAATGTCATTGTTTATAAGTTCCATGATGATACATTCACTAGCCTTGCAGACCAGGCTCGTCAGGATAATATGGCGGTAGTTCCTGGGGTCCGTGGTGGCTCCCCCTTTGTGGAGTGAGATAACCATCGCTATGCACCATTCAGTTGGCACAAAGCCTGAGGTGAGGCTATGATTGAACATGGTACTTAGGTGGGGTGTCAGTTCATTCTGTAGTTCATGTAGAATGCAGCCTGGGATGTTGTCAGGTCCCATGGATGCTGTGTTCGTGGCTTTGGAGAGTGTGTTTTTTACCTGTGCAGCTGTGATTACAGGAACTTTGCATTCTTCCGGTATAGAGATGGGCCCTTTAGGGGATGAGAGGGTGGTAAAGTTAGCACTGAACCTATTTGCCAGAATGTTGGCAATATCAGTTGGTTCTGTATATTTAGTGCCATTGTGCTGTAACTCAAAGTAGATCTGAGTGTTGCCATTGAGATTATTGACATAGCTATAAAATGCTTTGTGGCTGTCATTAGAATCAGTGGCAATTTTGTTTTCATAACTAGCTTTGGAGGATTTTATGAGGAATCTCAGCTTCTTACTGAGGCTGACCAGGGAGTTCCTCCAATCATGAAATTTTACTCTCTTTTGCAAAAGTTTCTTTCTTCTGTTGTAGAGTTTGTTTATGGCACGGGACCACAAGATTGGCTTCCCTTTTTTGGAGGATAGCATCTTGGTTCTGTTACGGATTGCACAATCCATGCAGTCATGTAAGTGTGTATAAAGTGCATTTGTGTAGGATTCAACAGTCGTACCTCTATTGCCCATCAGCATGGGTGTCGTGAAGTTTGCTACTTCTGTCTTAAGAAGTGTGAAGTTGGCTTTGGAGAAATTTTTTATGGTGGTTTCCCTAATGGGGGGTGGGGGTGGGATTTGGATGTCTAGGGTGATTAGCTTGTGATCGGATCTGACCAACGAGGAATTGACCTCTGGTGTGGAACACCAGTCACCCATGTTGGTAATGACCAGGTCTAGGATATTGCTGCCCTTGGTAGAGGTGTGGATAAGTTGATCCAAGGCGTTGGAATTTATGAATTCCAAAAAACATTGAGCACAAGAGTTGGTACATGAGTAGTTTTCCCAGTTAATGGTGGGGTAGTTAAAATCTCCCATTATTAGGGTGTTAGGTTGTACCCTAATATTTTCCAGTGTATCAAGAAATGAGGAGTGGAAATCCTGGGGCATGGTGGGGGATCTGTAGCAAGCTACAATTTGGATTGTGGTCTTGCCCAGAGTTAGTTGCACTTGGATAATCTTGGATGCATTATGCTGAGCAACTAGCCTGGAGTTGTGGATATCCTTAATGAATACAGACACGCCTCCACCTTTAGTGTTTTATTCCAGGTTAGGTGACCAAAATATGCGGTATGAATTATAGCCTGGTAATGCAGGGGTGCTATCTGGAGCCTTGGACCAGGTCTCTGTCGCTGCACAGATGTCGATGTTCTCCATTTTAAGGAGTGCCTTGAGTGAGTGCATTTTGAGATTTAGACTTCTAGCACTGAGTAGCATTACCCTCAGATTTTGCTTGCTTGTACCTGTTACGGTGGTGAATTTGTCATTTGAACCTTGCCTAAAAAAGGCACTATGGGGTGGCAAGAGCCTTAGCCAGTATCCAGAATTCCAAGGATGACAGGTTCAGGCCATCTCTGACAAAGCATCGTGGTTTGTCGATCATGTTATCCCAGGCAGGCAGATACTGGATCCCCTTAGAATGACAACAGAAGCTTAGCCAATTGTTGAAGTCAATCATTTTGTCCTTGTACTGTGGTATCATTCTGGGTGATGGCAGGATGCTACTCAGGTTTAGGGTCATACCTGCTTGGGCTACAACATCAAACAGCTCCTCCATGTCTCTTTTCATGTAGTCCAGGGAGGTACGTCTCAGGTCATTCACACCAACATGTGCAATGACAGAGTCATGTTTGTACTTGTTGTGGAGTGACCTTAGTGTGTGCATTATGTGGCAGATCCTGGCACCTGACAGGCAGTTGACAGTAACTTTCTCCTTGTTTAGCCTGGTGAGTGGAACATCAGTGTGCCTGACTATAGAGTCACCTATGACTAGAGTGTTGGGTACGTTGTTATGCCTTATGGGCTGTGGTTGAGTGGCACACTGAATTTGTGGGCTATGTGTCATTCGGGTTGTGTTGGGGGGTAGAGTTTGCTTGTGTTTTTGCTTTAGAGGTCCCTGTTGCTTGGGCAGATTTTTATTGAGAGCCTCCGCGAATGTAGGTTTGTGTTTTGTGTTTCTATGTGTGTGTGTTTTAGTGGTGTAGGTTTTGAGGGACTATGTGATGAGTGTGGTGTGGTAAAAGTGTTTTCCTTCTCCTCTTGACTATCTAGTCCAGTCTTGGGTGAAGAGACCTTTGCTCCCAGTTTGGCTATATAGGTGCATCTCTCACAGGTTGTAGTGTTGGGTGGTAGGAGGAGAGGGTTGTCTGTCTACATGAGGCAATTGCTGCATTGCCCCAAAATGTCCAGATTCATCAGGTAGACAGGAGAAAACAATGGGAGCTGACTCTTAGACATGCCTGGATAGTTGCCTATTTATTAAGTACTAAAAACTGTTTTCCTCTAGACAAGTGAGGAAAGTTCAGTGCTGTAATAATTTGTAGCTTATTTAGTGCTTACAATGAGTTCTGAACAAGTGCTGAGCTCAAATAAATAAATCTGAGTGCTAAAACTAAAAAAACTAGCTAGTTCTAAGAAATAAAATTAAGGTAGAAGGCTGCCCTCCAACACAGAAAGGCTTGGGGGTTCAGAAGCTTACAAACAGTCCTGGATACAGCAAATCTGTGTCTGGACTAGACTACTTACAGGAAAGGCAGAAAACAAACCTAGAATTTTTTTTTTTTTGTAAAGTGGAAAGGGGAAAAGAGGAGCAGAAACTAAGTGGGTTGGCCTTCTCAAATGATCTCCCTGGATTGGGTAGAATGAGGTAATGACACTAGACTGGGAGGAGTGTCCCAGATCAAATTTACAGTAGGGGCGGGCATCTGCAAAGCCACCAGGAAATCAGAACAAAAAACCCAAACAGATGCTTAATAAATGTAGACAATTTCCAGTTAATATCTCACACACAGTGAAACTAGCTAGAAAAGTATGCAGCAGACAATAAAAGTGATATAAATAACTCGTAAAAATAAGTAAAAAACATATGATACTTAATGTTATATATTACAGATCCGAGTTTGCTCAGTGCCCTTCCTCTGATAAGCTCAATATGAAATGGCAGAAACATTCACAAATTAACTTCTTAGGTAACAGAAGGTTGAAATCTGAAACAACTTTAAAAAAAGCTCAAAAGAATCAATGAGGTGCTTACTCCAAGCCGTAGTCCAGGTAACCCCAATCAGCCAGTGACCATAAGCTATCCCCTCTCACTGAAATGCAGTATGGCTTTGGCTAAACTAAGATGGCCTTGAACATGTGCTCAGACACACAGCCTCCACTAACAACTAGGACCAAAACACAAGCCTGAATATGGACAATGCTACAAATACCCACACTACTTAGGTAGAAAACGACTGCAGAGATGTTTATCACAGCAGAAAAGCAGCAGTGAGCCTTTAAATGAAAGCTTTAAACAGATAACGGAGCAAGGAGACTAGAGAAAGCTTTTAACTGCAAACAAGTTATATGATTCTCTCTTTGGCAGGAAATCAGAACATAAAACCCAAACAGATGCTTAATAATTGTAGACAATTTTCAGTTAATACCTCACACACAGTGAAACTAGCTAAAAAAGTATGCAGCAGACACGAAAAGTGCTATAAATAACTTGTAAAAATAAGCAAAAAAAACAGGATACTTAATGTTATATATTACAAATCCGAGTTTGCTCAGTGCCCTTCCTCTGATTAGCTCAGTCTGCAGAGTCCGAAAACTGATCAAAATAAAATTTGGTGATTGTAGTTTCTGTGAATCCACATCTACTATTCAGGGCTGATCGAAAATCCTGAGGTCAGAGAAGTACAGTCCAACACTAATTATGCTCCTTTGACAAGTATATCAAAAACTGAGAAAAAACTTTAAAAATAGATAAAACCAAAGGACTGATGTAGACAAAAATGTCTTCCCGAACACATTGAGTGAATAAATAAATTTAATGTTAAGCGCTTTTCGTTTGATAAAGTTAACAAACTTCTTCCGACCTTTGACAAGTATGTCATAATGAAATCTTTGTATGAATAAAAGATGAAAGTGCTAAATTATACAGCCATTGGTCTAATGTTTCTGTTACCTGCAGTTGTTTATTGTTCAGATATATGCAGTCTACCACAAGGTGAAGCAACATCATGGATAGTATATTCAGTGACTGAACATAAGGATCTTTACCTCTTCTCCCTGCCAACACATGCTTCTTTGTCATACGTTTTTCTTTCTTGTCAAATTTCTTTTTAATAAAAAAAGCAAATATTCCATAATGTAGGCAAAAATACACAAACAAAACTTATACAAGTTAACTGTGAATAAATACCCAAACTGAACAATTGACAGTGTTATTAAAAACAGAAATAAAAGTTATACATATATGATAATTGCATATAACTACTTCATGATGCTTTCTAGGCAGTGATTTTTTTTCTTGAACTTACATGACACACAAGCGTGCAAGTACTTGGTTATATAGGAAAACAATTGGTACTTACGTATTATCGCAACCAGATTTCCAAGGGGTAGAAGTTTGTTGTTTTGCAGAAGTTATTAATGTTAGCCTTAAAGGGGGTGTGTTTAATATTGTGTGTGACTCAGGAAGAGGAATAACAGTTACATTTTGTCTTTCTCTGGGACATACTTTTCCAACAGGAGTCACTGTGACAGTAAATAAACCTGAGGGCTGCTTCACAGTCTTCTTAATGCAATGTCATTTTTGTTGAATTTGTGAATATATGCTAACTTGGGATGATGTGTAGTCATGCCACTGTGAATATTGGGCTGATTCTGACTTTTACACCTCACACTATTTATTGATTGGAATGGCAGTGGTATGAAAGCCTTTCAGTACACTTTCTAAGATGTATCCAATGAAAGTGATGCATTTTCGAAAGTGTTGTTTTGCCAACTTTTTTACTATCTGTTAGACTCTTCATACTAACAGATGTGTTATGGACATTTTCTTGTTTGTTACTATTTGACAATGACATTCTGTGTTTTACATTTGTATTTGTATACCATGATATTTAAATGGACGAGCTTTCTCCTTGTATGTCTATTCAGTGAATAGTGTCTTTTGCGTATAGTATTTATTTAGTAGACAGAAGTTTTTACCTGTAATATTAATTTTATTTATTCACTGCTTCACAGGACTCAGAAGCAGCAGGCATCTTTATTGCATTCCTCATTAAGTTATGTCGGAAATTGACACTATCCAGGAAGAGGAATTTTGCCGTTATTCCTCTTTCAGATTTATAAACAACATGATGCAGTAGTGGTTCACACTTTTCCAAACTTTTTTCAGGTTAACATACTTTCACAAAAACATTATAAATTTCTGCCCCTTGGAAATCTGGTTGTGATAATACATAAGTACCAAACAATCTTGTCAAGGAAAACTTTCGCTGATTATTCCATTGATTTGTGATAAAGAACTTAAGTAAAGCTGATAGTGCTACAAATAAATGAGTAAGTCCCAAAACGCAGAGAATGAAAGGCCAAAACGATAGACTCAGAATACTAAGTCTGAGATGGCCATTCTCAGGGTACTCCTTATTCTCTGAAGTATGGTGATCTCAAAGGTTGCATATATAAATTCAGAGGTGGGGAGCTTGCCTCCCTATAAAACAGAAGTTTAAAGTAGAAGAATGATGTTTGAGCCACAGTCTTTTTTTTTTGGCTTATCAGTACTCGGCATTTTGAGTGCCGACATTTCAGTAGGGAGTCAGTGAAAACCTGCTTTCATTATTTTTAAATTCTATATCAACTTATTTGAAGAGAAATTGCTATCTCCCAAAACATGCTTGTTCTTTTTACTTTTCTGAGAATACATTGATCAAATATTTTCTGAAAATAGACTTGAGTCATTCTTGACAATTTTTTTTTTTCTTGGATGAATTGTTCTTTAATTAACATTGTTTCAAGATAACTGTTTTTGAAAAGATTTTCCTGAATCCAGCAAACAAAAAGCCTTACTCATGACAAATTTTAAGTATTCTAAAATGTTTTTGTTTATTATCCAGAAGTATGTAAATTACATCAAGGTGAAGCAACCTCAGAGATGGTATATTTAATAATTAGCAAATACTGAAAAGATTGCCCAGAAGCGGTATCACTCACCTTGGTGTATGAAAGCAATGATAAAGTAAAATGCAGGACATATCATGGCCAATCATTGTACAGCAAGCTGTGGGACTGCCATACTTATACTTATGGTGTTATACAGTTCCAACCCAAGTGAATGTGGGTTATATGCTCAGATTTGGAAACAGAGTCAGTAATCACTGGTAGGTGAAATTAATCATCTACAGAACACTCTATTTTTAGTTTCCTCAGTAAAGAACAGATGTACCATCCAACAGATTCAAATTGCAAGCCATGGGTAGTTAGTTAGAATTCTCTGATGAGAAAGTATGACTTGCATAGTTTGTTGTTGAGTTTCTGTACAAATGGAAAGACTTTTGTAGTATAAATACCCTTAGGGCAGGACAAAACTCTTACAAAGTTCTCAACAGGGGGGTGCCCAAGCAAGGGTAAGGATACAGATAGTTAATGCTAGAATACTCTTTGCAAAGGAGAGGCATCCTGTTGTGCTTGCATCATAAAATGTGGATCCTAAGGGTTATAACTAGCTTTGCATCTCATGTACTTAATGCTGGAACACTTTTGTAACTGAAGATACCAAGGCTAGTAGGGTTGAGCTCTGCCATGCATGTAGCCAGCCTGAAAAAGAGACAGACAGGCTATTGTCCAAAAGTCAAAGGAGAGATAGAGATAGAACACTGTGTAGGATACATCCATGGTAAGTAAGGTAACAACCTTTTGTGTATGGAGCATATCTCAGGCAGCTACTGTTACAACAAATTCTGCAAAGCTGTGATAATTAGGCATAAAACTTCAATGTACTGGGTATATCTCTGGGAGCCAGTGAAGGACTTTTCCTGGAAATACAGAGAGTTAATACCTCATCTTCCCATTACACATGATATCTCAAATAGTCTAAATAACTTTAGAAAGAGGTTCCAGGAAAAATAGCTAGTACTGAAGTGAGCAAACACTGTTTTCTTAGAAACAGTAGCCAGGATTAGAAAAGTATCTTCAGACTATACAATTACTAGTAAAATTAGTAAATGCAATAAAAGTGTCACTTTCTTCACAGTGCTTCATTTTTCCAATTTGACTCTGTTATCATTTTCATTTAGTTGGCCAGCAATTACATCACAGCTAAACAATGTAATAGCTGGTATCTATTTGCATACCTCTCAACTGTCCAGATTTTTAACACATATTTTTGGTCTGATCTTCATAAAATTGTGGTTTTCTGGTAAATCACTGAGAACTGAAGTCAATAAAAATGACAGAGATCTGAGTTTCAGATTTCATACCCTTCAGAAGATGCATGCTGTGATGATGTGAGGTAGTGCCAGCTGTGCCAGAGGGAGTAGGGCAGTGCATGTGTAACATATGCTAGCATATTCACTGGAGTTTTATAAAGAATTATATGCCATTTGAATATCAAACCAATTTGTACAGCTGCTTGTGTTAAAAATGTAGTTGTAAAGTGGTTTGTGTTAAAAATGTATCAACAGTGGGTCTTGCTGGACAGAAAAGAAATATACATGTATGTCAGACTTATTTATAATTTTTTTTATTTCAGTTTGATAACTAGAGAGGTCCACTGGGTCTAAAAGAGCCCATTTTCAGTGGAGGTCCGGGTGAAAAGCTCCAGTAACAATGACAAACATATAAACATATACAAATACAAAACTAAAAAGTCATCAGTTTCATGCAGCATTTTACAATGATAAATTCTACATTCCACAATAATGAAAGTCAATTACTAAATAAAAATCTAGCATCTGTACAGTCTAAGAGTCATTAACTGTAAATTACATTTGAACAAAATAAATTTTTTGTAAGTAAACTATTAAAGTCTGGAGTAAGGTTTAGGAGGAGTTGGAGGGCAAAGGATATGAGTGCAGAGATGATGCAGAATGTTAGAAGATGTAATTAGATGTTAGAGGGTCCTACGTTGGGAAGGAGCATGGGTATCTCCACTTACAGAATAAGTAGGAATGGAGGAGGGATTTAAAGTTAGAGTAGTTTTGAGTATTTCTGTGAGAGGGAGTAAGTGAGTTCCATAGTTTAGCTAAGGGCAAGGATAGCAGAAGGTGCCCAGATGGTTGTAAAGGTTTGTAGATTTTGAGCAGGTTCTGATAAATAATCAAAGTGGCACAGTGGTTCAGCATTGTATTCTCAAATTACTTGTTTCTCCAGATTGGCTCTTGGACTACTTTCTGGGGTCAAGATTTCTTCCCACATCCTAAAGGCATGTTGTTACCAAATTAGTGAACTTCTATCTTGCACTTGGGTGTGTGTCTGTGTGTCTGTATACATGTCTCATGCCTTAATAAGGTTTAGATCTCTGACTTGCATTCATTAAGTGCTAGGATAAGTTGTAGCAACCCTATGACCTTGAATCAGATAAGAAAGAATTTCACACAAGGCATGAAAGAATGAATGGCAAATAAATATTTTTTATGAACTTTAATAAGGAACGTGGAGCTTGAAGCATCATTAAAAACATGCACAACATCAAACAAATGCAGGCATATATGATATAGTATGTGATAAATGGGTAAAATATGTGACACTATCAAATATAAAACTGAAAGCATTAAACACAAAGGAATTAAATGCATTAATAGTTATGCTGTGGATATAATACAGGCCATTGTTTATAATTATGCTTTTATATTTAAAATGTCATTGGGCACTATGTAAAACATATAATGTACCTCTTAATATGTGGCAGTTTAAAGCTTCAGAGGCAGTGAAACAGTCTACAACAACAAAAGACTGAATTCCACTCACATGAAGATACTGTGTTTGCAATGAACTATGGTGAATTTCATTATTTTGTAGTGCACATATTACTAAAAATACACAAAGGGTGCTATCTAGGTTCATTATAAAGGTATTTCAGCCCTGATATTGTGTGAAAAATACAAAAAGGAAGAATACTTGGATAACATGTATTATCTTACTGTGTAGTTTAAGGAAACAGAGGTCTATTTTTCCATGTTAGCTCAAAGCATACAATGATATTGTTAGTTCAGTTTTTTAAGAATAAAGTATATAAAACACAAAATAGTTTCTGATCTGCCATGTAAAGCACAATCGATAAATCAAATGAAGGTATTCAAACTGGAATGTTCTACTATGGAGAGGGACATATTCAATTTTACCTTGGTGGCAGAAAAGCATGGGTCCATATACTTCCATCTGCAGTATATTTTCCAACCTATAAAAGGATCACACTACAATGAATGATGTAGAATTCCATGCTTTTGGGAGCCCAGAGCCAAAAATCAAGTTTTTGCATAATTACAATAGTGAGAAAATTTGAGTTTTAGGATCTATCCAGTAAACAAACACTGATAGGAGAAGAGCACGCTATATGCACAATTTTGAGGCTACTCTTTCAATAAGATATAGTAAAGTCTGAGATCACTACACAGTAGGAGACAGTCATATCAGGCTGTCAGCTTTTATTTAGGATGAGGGGCCTACACTGACACTTCAGCTCTTGCAAATGTGTAATTTCCAAAAACTACAAACATGTACCTGCGATGTATTCAACATTTGCAACCATCCTGTATATAAGAGATCCATGTAATGCTGATTTAATATTTCTTAAACTGTAAGCTTATAGCAATATATTCTTGAAATCCTGAAGGAGGTTGTTGGGGATTCATTTGCCACTTTGTGTTTTCTACTGCAAACAACTCTACAGGCTTTATGGAAAAAAGCATTTATGAAAGGACCTTTATGGGAAAAATAATTTCAGATGTTACATCTGCAAAGAAAAATGTTATGTATTGACTTAAAAATGTTGTAAATATGTGGTTGATCATCCATACATGCCTTACTATATATTCCAGTAAACAGTATTGTTATTTATAAGATTGGGGGGGTGATGAAGCCTAAGTTGGCAGCCAATGAGCAGAAGGAAGTGAAACGGTATTGTTGCAACTGATTAAATGCATATATTTTAACAGAGGATAGTGGAATGGAAGGGGTTAAGCTCCGCTCAGCTAACCTTAAAAAAAAAGAGCCTGAAATTAAATGACTTGATTTAGGGCATAAAGATTTTATCTCACAGGTCTGAATAAAGCTAGCAATGCAATGTCTGTGAAAAATGTGGGCTAGGATCTTGCTCTGTTGTCCTTAGTGGCAAGCTAATTGCTCCCCTGAGGTGTCAGAGTATGGCTTCTTAATTTCTGCAGGAAGGGTGGAAGTGTTCAAATTGTTTTACAGTTTCCAGATACTGCAATAAACTTAATTAAAGTTATATGTGAGCATTGTGACATATATGTGCCAAATCTTGTCTCAATTTCTAATGAGGGTAGTGGGGGAACCACAGAGTCAGGTGACCAAATGTGTTGCCATTCTGTAGCCAGTACTGAAATTGTATTTGAATACTAGTGGTAGATGCAATAGATGCACTTTGTTATTAGACCTCACAAAAGACTCTCATATAACTTCATCTTGCCTTGATTTGGTAAGTAACTAGAGACCAGAGATCTGAGTTTCATAAAATATAGTGAGATTAGCTAAATATTGTTTTTTTTTTTTTTTGTATCTTTCTGAGTCTTTCCATCTGTTTATTTTTTTATATTTGCTGCAAATTGAAACCCTGGTGTTTATTGTAAATAGATGTTCAGTATTTTTATTATTATTTATTATTAAATATACCTGTACCTTTCATTGTTGCTTGTCCTTTAGAAAATGTTTAACTTCTGAGAACACTTGTATTTATTTAGTGAAACTGTGGCTCCACATTCCTGAAAGTCTTGCTGCTTCATTACCACTAACATTTGTATAAATATTAATTTTACTAACAGTAATAGGGTATCCTGGTAAAAGCCTTAGAGTAGCTGGCTTTGGGTCTTCTGGTGACAGTGTATCTACCTTATAGTGTGGGTGGAGGTGACAAAGCAGGTAAGCTGTGCCAGCCTTGTGTGTGTGTGTGTGTGTGTGTGTGTGTGTGTGTGTGTGTGTGTGAAAATCAAATATCAAAGAGAGTCTGCATCAGCTACTTTGAACAGAGATACTGAGAGCACTGATTTCAGAGAGGGTGGTAGAGGACTTAGCTTGCAACACCCAGCTAAGGACTCAACTCTATAGCTGTGTCAGTGAGGAGTCTTATTTGGGGCCTGATGACAAAGCCCAGCCTCAGGACTGGAGTGTGCATTCCCTGAGTGCTCTTATGGGAAATTGTACTTGGTGCAGACATCTGCATCTGAAACTACTATGTGTGTCTATTTTTTTCCTCAGTGAACATTCCCCACCAGTATCAATGAGGAGGATTGAGGCTTCTTGATCCCTGGCCCAGAGGTGGGACATCACACATGCTAATGCAAAATATGTTATTTTATCAACTTTATATGTTTGAAAGAGCAATATTTAAAATCTTTCCTGATTTTGGGCCTTTGCTCCCACTTTATTTTTGGCTTTGTCCCCATTTATTGCGCTAAATTGTTGAGAGATATATCTATTTACACACCTGTAGTGCACAGTAAACTTCTGCTAGATATACAAATATAAGGAATCAAGACTTGTTGTGTCTTTTGGCTTTTCCTGGTTAGGGGTCGCCACAGCGGAACTCCGGTCCACTAATGACTGGCAGTAGATTTTTACGTGCCGAGTTGCCTGCCCTGATGCAGAACCTTTAATGAAGGTACGCCCATTCATGCATGTCTCCACACAGAGGACATTCTAGCTGAGAATTGAACCGGACAATGTCAAGACTAACATTGTCAAATGAGTTTACTGTGTATGCACTGTTTAATTTCCTTCTACTAGTTGTGCCATGTTTGGTATATATGCAGTGTTTTTTCCTTCTACTAGTTGTGTCATGTTTAGTATGTGTGCAATGTTTAATTTCCTTCATGCAATATTATATTTGTGTCATCACACTGCACATCAGCTGTTTAGTGGTATCAAATTGTGAGTTTTACTTTGCTTTTGGCCTGGTTGATGGCAAAAATGATCCCAACACTTGCCTAGTAATAAATTTAAAATAAAAATAAAGAGTTATGGTTAGATTAACTATTTATGAAGCAACTTCTATTTAAAGAACCGTGGTAGAACAATAACCACCAAACTCAGAAATTCATTCTAAAGTACGTTTCTTGTCAGACTGAGCAGTTGTGCTGACAGAACCCACTAATACATTATGTGACACTCAATATTCCTTTGCTGTTATGTGTCAAAGACAAGGGGGGGGACCTCCCTGTTTCAGTCAGGTGCTGAATTCAATCTAAACACTTAAGGTCAAGATTGATAGCTTTATTTTTTAAAAGATTAATGCATCTCTTATTGCCTCTGCCAGCCTCCATTATCTGAATTTTAAATAAATTGAACATGCTTAAATAAAAAATGCTTTGCAAGCAATCAAGTCCCCTGTAGAATTACCTAAAGACATGTTGTTTTGTCCATCACCATAACCATTGCATTAATGAACACTTCTTAGTTTTCATATTTTCAAAACTCTTTGGAGTTCCCCATCTGTCAAATGAAAAAAACCTTCTCTGAGTTTCTGTCATTACATACATTCAGTAAAGCCTACTATCAAAACACTTCCACTGAATTCAATTGTTTCATTTCTATGACTCATTCTGTCATCTAAGAGCATATGTTTTCATCATGATCAATTCTGAGCAATGCATTTTTCTTGTTAATGTACTTTTCTTCCTGTATAATTCCGTCTTTTAGGTACTTCACCATATTTGGATCTGCAAAGGAAAATGTAAAAAGGAAAAGAAAAGAAAAAAGTGTCAACCTAAGCTGTTTTTCAGTTATGTTACTTCTACAGAAATACAGTTGGAATGGATAGGTGAAACACAATACAAGCAGGCAAACATTGTTTAAAAAGTCAGGAAAGTGAAAACACAAATGAGTGCTCTGTTGGTTTACCTTCTTTCATTTTGTGTTGTTTTATTACCTATCTGTTAGGTTGGTATGGGGCTTGGGAGACAAGAACCTAAACAAAATTTAAGTTGCAGTCTACAGACAAAACATGACACATAAAAGTAGAAAAGAAAACAATATTTGTGTACATTATTGGAAAGAGAAAGGTTCACTCATAGGATGTGCTTTAGAAGTGGACAACAGGATGGTAAGGCAGAGACTGTATTCAATTTGTGTTCAAGATAAAAGGTGAAAGGGCAAACCAGCAAATGTCTTGACCTAGGCTCCAGAGACAAGTATTCAGAGAGAAGACAAACAACAAATGTGGGAATTTTGGTGAGAAAGAGATTCTGCTGAAGACAGTGAGGGATGTCATAAGAATTGGTAACAGACTCATGAAGTAATCATCTCACATTATGCTCTACTTCAGTGTTGCAATGGCAAGGAAAAGGTTGCCTTCAGGCAGCAGTTGCAGGACTAATTAGAAAAAGTGTGGCAAAATTAATTGGTTTTGTTAATGGGAGATCTGAATGCTCATATTGTGACAAAAGAACAGGATATGAGGACTGTTTGAATAACAAGAATATAGATGGAGAGACTATTCTAGAATTCTGTTAAATGACACGATACTGGTCAATACATGGTTTGCCAGTTGAGACAGTCATGCGATCGCATTCAAGAATGGTCAACATGCAAGTCAGACAGACATCCTCCTACCTAGGAAAGGGCACTGGTGTAGAATCAGAAACTGTACTGTCATCCCCAGTGAAGCTGTCAGCACCCAGCATAAAGCACTGGTAGCAGCAATCAGCTCCAAGCAAAGGTTAAAGAAGGTTGTATGGTCATCAGAAACTATACTGAAGACCAGGAAGTTAACCGGAGCAAAAGCACAAGAGTGCAAGGAAATATACAGGTCCCTAGCACTGCAGGAGGAATAAATAGGTAAAGTCAAATAAGAATGGCAGTATCTTAAAACATCAGGTGTGAGGACTGTCGAACAGATATACAGCTAAGCCAAGTATGGAAATAAGGTACATAAGAAAAGGAAAGAGCTAGGGATGAGAAATAAGTCCAGCTCGACATTCCTAGATTTGCAGAAGGCATATGACAAGGGCCAAAGAAATCTGATTTAGAGAGTCCTGTGATGGTCTGAAGTCCAGGAAACACTAGTAGCATTATAGCAGGCTATGTACAAAGGCAATGTACAGTGGCAGGGCTAACAACTCAGTGGTGTAAAATATGACTGTAGGTGATTCAGCCATGTTGACTAATGTTGCCAAAATGGGCATAGGTATTTGCCAGTGATAAATGACTTGAGGACCTGGCCTACTCTGACCTATGCCAGGGACCCATGCTAATGGTGGGAAGGGTGTATGTGCCCCTCTTGGCCAGTGTGTGCCTGCCATAAAGTCAGGCAACCTTGGGTCAATAAGCTACTGCCTGGCCATTGTCCAGTTACCCAGCCTGTGTTATCTGGGATAGCACTGTTGAGCAAAAGCTGGATGTAAATCCAATCAACCTGCCAAACATGAACTAAGAATTGCTACACTCAGTGTAGGTTCACTGACAGGATGCAGCTTGGAAGTGGATGACATGATGGTACAGAGGAAGCTGGACATCCTATGTATCCAAGAGCCAAGATGGAAGGGAAGAGCAGCAAAGACACTTGGCTTGGGATCCAGAGTCTGCTACTCAGGTGGAGGACAGGCTAGAAATGGTGTGGGAATTGTGGTGAGAGATAGACTTTAGAAGGCATTGAGGGATATTATCAGAATTACTGGCAGACTCATGGCAATAAGACTCCAGCCTATTGATAGGGCAGTATTCATAATCTCAGCCTATGTCCCACAGCAGGGTTGTGATAGTGAGGAAAGAGTGCATTCATTCAGCAGTTGCAGGTCCTACTAGATAAAGCAGGACAACAAGAATTGTTGATAATGGGTGACTTGAATGCACATATTGGGATAGACAGACCTGGATATAAGGACTGCTTGGGTCCACATGGGTGGGGCAAAAGGAATAAAGGAGATGCCATTCTGGACTTCTGTCTGGCAAATGGCTTGATAGTAGCCAACACATGGTTCAGCAAGAGAGACACTCAGAAGATCACATGCAAGAGTGGCCAACATACAACTCGTGTAGACTTCCTCCTAGTAAGGAAAGGGTGCCGGCATAGAATCAGTGATTGCAAAGTTATCTCCAGTAAAACAGCTGGTCCACAGCATAAACCACTTGCTGCCACAATCAGCTGCAAGTGATGGTCAATGAAGGCTCTAAGGTCAACAGACAGCAGGCTAAACACCTGAATGTTGACTGAAGAGAAAGCACATCAGTTCAAGGAATTACTCAGGGCTCTAGCACCACAAGCTGAGGGGGAAATAGGTGGAGTTGAAGAAGAATGGCAGCACCTTCAAACAGGATGTGTGAGGACTAGATATGAGAACAGATATGTGGCCAAGATAGGTATGGAAATAAGGTAAATAAGGAAAGCTGGTGGTAGAATGTCGAAGTCCAGGAAGTCATCAAAAGAAAGGAGTGAATGAAAAAGTGGGAAACAGAAAAGATGGACCAGGCTAGGAAGGAATTCTGGTTGGCTAACAAATACGCTAAGAAAGGAGTTGTAATAGCAAAGAATTGGTCATTGGAGACACTCTACCATCTTCTGATAAATGACTCAGTAAGTGGCACTAAGAAACTGTATCAGGTTGCAAGACAAAAACAAAACATTAAACAAGATAGTCAGATACCTTTCATAAGGAATGCTAGCAACATCCTGCTCACTAATCCACAGGACCTCAAAGGCAGATGGAAGGAGCACTTCCAGCACTTTTTGAATAAAGAAAACCCCACAACAGCTGTACTTCCCCAAGCACAGACTACAATGTGAGAAAAGGAGCCCACCCAAGAAGAAGTTAGAACAATACTAAAGAAAATGAAGTCAGTGAACGTTGCAAGCTCAGATAAGGTCACAGCAGATATTATAAAAATGCTGGGTGAGATGGGGAAAAATGGCTCCTGACGCTACTCATAGCAGTGTGGAGAGAAAAGTGTATCCCAGATGACTGGAGAATAAGCATACTCGTGCCAGTCTACAAGAACAAAGGGGGCATCCACAACTGTGACAGCACAGAGGTATCAAACCCCTGTCACACTGGATAAAAGTTCAGGAGATGTTGACTGATAAATGGATATAAAGAATAGTACAATGGAAGATGAGCAGTTCAGATTCAGATCAGGATGCAGCACAAATGACCCAATGTTTGCAGTGAGACAGATAGTTGAAAAGAAGCTAGAGATGAGGAAAGAGTCCAGCTGGGCATTCCTAGACTTGGAGAAGGCATATGACAAGGTGACAAGGTCCCAAGAAAGCTAAGTTGGTCAGACCTGCAGCAGTTTTAAGTCCCAGAATCATTGGCAGAATTAGTGCAGGCTAGTACGTCTTACCACTTGACCTTGCTGATAGCTATTCTCAGCTCTGTTTTTTTTTTATAAGTGTACTAACTTATTTGTTTGGCCTCTGTGTCAGGAATACTAGCAGCCAGACTCCTCTCTAAGACCAGTATTTTTCTAAGGTCTTCCTTCCCATACTGCCTACCTTACCCTTCCCAACTAGAGTTATTTTTTCTGCCCTTAGACACCTGTTGTAATACCACCTTTGAACTCTAGGTGTCAGTCTACCCTGGCCTAATCCTTACCCTCCTTCCATTCGTACTAGCTTAGCTCTTTACACTACTCTTTCCTATTTTATCCTCCCTTGCCCTGTTCCCCAACTATTCCTCACACTCCCACTCTCTCCCCCTAACCTGCATTCCTCTCACCTTCTACCCTTAGCAGACTAGTAAGGTATATATTTTTCATCTTCTTTGCCTTTGTCTTGACCTTTACCTGCTCAACTGGACGCTACTCACCTGCTTATCTTCTCTAACTAGGCAGCTCTGCTCACTGATTGTTTCCCTCTCTACTTGCTGTTTCCCGCTCCATTCGCCCTACGGGCTCACTCCGCTCCCCTACCCTACCCCCAATTCCCACCCACCCCCAGTGCTGTTACACTTATACCTAGCAAGTTACACCCACTTTCCTACCTACCCAATCACTCTCAACATATAATTCTCAACTCCTCCCCTTCTTGCTCTTCTCTACTCCACCTCTTTTACTAGAACTATACCTCTTGACTTCACTCCTTAGCTTACTCATTACCTACTTCTACACATAATCAGTATCTATAATCACTTATTTTACACCTATTTATTTATCTTATACTCCCCTCTCCCTTTTTCTGACTATCTTTCTAAACTCTTAACCTATATCTTTCCCTACATTTGATCCACATTTTCAGCTTCCTATCTCCTGTATATAACCTCTATATTCCACTCCCCCAATGGCCCATTCTCTCAAACCTTCCCTGAAAAACTGTCTTGTCTCCTCTTCCTTATTTCTCCTTCTATCCTTAACCCACTCTCTCACTGCATCTGAACACTACACTCTAAAGCTCAATGTGACCTATCTACAAACACTCCCCATCACAGATCCCTCAGCCTTTCTCATAGTAACATTACCTCTACCTCAGCCTATTTGCTTCCCAAGTTCCATAGGAACACCCATGTTTCTTACCTCCCCAATAAGCTATCCCCACCCAAGTACTATAAATACTTAAAGATTTCATCCATTCAAACCATAAACATTTTAACAGGTGGAGATATTCATCCCAATCCTGGTCCACCCTTACCAAATACCAATCAACAGAATCCATCATTTAATAATGCTACCTCTTCTTTCATAATTCAGAACTCTCTCAGTATAGCACATCTTAACATTCGTAGCATTAACAACAAAGTTAGTCAACTGCATGCTCTCCTTCAGGTTTATCCATTTGATATCCTTTGCCTTACTGAAACTTGGCTAAAACCTTCCACTCATGACCTAGAAATAACCCCTCCTGGATATAATATATTAAGATATGACCGTACATCAAAAAAAGGTGGCGGTGTAGCTATCTTGTTCAAATCTGATCTTCTGGTTTCACTATATGATGTATCACTTCCCTCAAATACCAATGCTGAGACCCTTACTATCAAACTCCAATTGAATAGCTCTAAAGCAATCTATATTGTCTGCTCTTACATCCCTCCAGGAAGTAATATTAGCACCCTAGAAAACATTCTCAGTAGCCTTTCTACCCAATTACCACAAGAAACAATTGTCCTAGGCGATTTTAATATAGACTGGACCTTATGTAATTCCCCTACCCCTAACACCCATATTAATCTATTTGGTTTCAATCAAATAATAAACTTCCCCACTAGAATCCACAAACCAAATAGCAAAGAATCTACTCTTGACTGGATCCTTATAAATAGTCACCCAGATACCTATAAGGTAGGATCTCTCCCAGACGACATTAGTGATCACATGCTAACCTTTATCACTAAACAAAAGAAATATAGCCCAAAAAAGGACAATTTTGTCACCTATTGTTCTAAAAAACATTTCCATGCTGAGAACTTTATTAATGAACTAAATGCATGTAACTGGTCATCTCTGAAACTACTTAATCTAGATGAAGCAATCTCTTACTTCAATTCTTTCCTTCATATTCTAAATAACCACGCTCCTTTCCGCTCCTCTAGAATCAGGACAAAAATAGCCCCATGGCTCACAAAACAGACCAAAGAAAAAATGTTTCTTCGAAATAAAATATGGGCAAGATGGAGAACCTCTAAAAGCTCTGTTGATCATCTATACTTTAAGCAACTAATAAATGCTGTCAAAAAGGATATAATCTCAGACAAAAAAAACTACTACTCCCACCTGCAACATTCACACTCCAATAATCCTAAAAAAATTCTGCTCAGGCATTAATAAACTTCTCAAACCAGGACATGCCACAACTCCTTCCCCCTGCTCTATTCCAAGTAGTAATCCTCTGCAAATAGCTAATGCCTTTAACAATTACTTCATTGAAACTATTCAAACATTAACTCAAACTCTAGTTCCCATGTCCCCCACTCCTACACAACACACAAATTGTCCCTTTCCCTCCCTTCATCTGCAACCTGTTCCCATCTCCTTTATCTGCAAACTCCTTCAAAAACTCAAACCCTGCACTCCCTCTGCTGATTGCCTCCCAGCAGAATACCTTTAAATTGGAGCCAAAGCCATAGCATACCCTGTTTCTATCCTGATAAACAGATCCATCTCTGAAGCCTACATCCCCTCTATTTGGAAATTCTCACATATAATCCCTCTGCACAAAGGTGGTAAATCTACTGAGATCTCCAACTACCGTCCTATTGCTCTACTCTCCCCACTAGCCAAAATTATGGAAAAATGTATTCACCATCAGCTACTCCAGCACCTTCTCCAAAACAACTTGCTTGCTAACTGCCAACATGGATTTAGGCCCTTTCATAGCACTACTTCTGCCCTTTTAACTTTTACTGATTGCATAAATAGGAATCGTAACAATAACTGTCTCTCAGCTGCCCTATTTATTGACCTTTCCAAAGCCTTTGATATGGTCAATCATAACCTACTTATCAATGTGCTAAAAGCCCAATCTCTTGACCCACAAGCAATCCTTTGGTTCAAATCTTATCTGGAAAACAGACAACAAGCAGTACTCTGGGATAATAATCTATCCACATACCTCCCAGTAAGCACTGGAGTTCCTCAAGGTTCTATCCTAGGCCCTCTTCTTTTCTCCATCTTTATTAATGATCTCCATACTGTTTTCCACAATCCACCTGTATACAATACGCTGATGACTCTACTCTTATCTGTACTGCCAAGTCTTCTTCCTCTCTCCACACCCTTACACAAAATGTATTTAACACAGGTGAAAACTGGTTCACACAACGCTGCCTTCTTCTTAACCCTAAGAAAACTAAGCTACTACTCTTTACTCCCACTATAAAATCTCCTCAGTTCCACTTCACTATTACCTCTGACAATGGAACCTGCATTTCCCCCGATTCTACTGCCCAACTACTTGGACTAACTATTGACCATAACCTCACCTTCGATGCCCATGTTAATAATATTATAAAAACTGTTAATAAAAAATTAGGCTCCCTGTATAGAATAAAACCCTTCCTTACACCTCTAGCTAAGAAATCCATAGCCCAGACTCACCTTACTTCCACCCTTTTCTATGCTTCTGCCATTTACACCAATCTATCTAAGCATAATCTCACCAAACTTGAAACTAGCTACAATAACATAACCAGATTTGCCACTGGCTCTCCATACAGAACTCATCACTGCCTTAACCTTAAACAACTCAGATGGTTAGAACTACAAAAGCAACTACAATACAATCAACTTGTGATTGCACAAAACATCCTGCACCATCCCTCTAATACTCCCATCCTTACTAATCTGATCTCCCTTATAAAATCTTTCAACACTACGCTCAGCTAATAAACTTCTTATTGCCTGCAACCCTTCTAATAACAAAGCAGGCGATTCCCTCTTCTCCAATGTTGTGGGTAGAATCTGGAACAAACTTCCAAATACACTCACCTCACTCTCATCCTCTGTAATCTTTAAAAACACCTTAGAGACCACCTTAAAATACATTGGCTTTGCCCCTGCTCAAAGCCTGATTGAATCTACTTTTCATCTCTCCCTCCCCTGGTCCTTACTTTCCTGCTTCCTTAATCAATTACCCTCCCATATCTTATGAACAACACTATAACATGTTTCCTAATGTTAAATTGTTTTAGTTTTGATTGACTTCACATGAACCCTACTAAAGCATTAAGACTTGTTTAATTTTTTTACTTCTACTCTAATGAAACGTTACATTATTCACAATTTATTTTTTTCATGTCTTATTTTGTAATGTAAAACTAATCTTTTTTATAATATTTTGAATGTATTAATTTACTTATGTTGGAGCTTTTCTCCTCGGGCCTCTACTGAAAAGGGATATGTATCCAGCTAGACTAGCCCGGTCAACAAATGTAAATAAATAAATAAATAAATAAAATAGGTACAGGGACCTAATGACTTAAGTATAAACAGTGTTCGGTCTCACAGAAAGGTTCCCAGTGGGATTGGGTATGCACCAGGGTTCAGCTCTGTGTCCACTGCTGTTCATACTCATGATGGACTACATTAGCAAATAGGTTGGTAGGGACAGAACAACAAAATTGCTGTATGCAGATGATGTGGTATTATAGGCAGGCTCTGAGCAAGAACTTCAGCAAAGGACAGGGGAACAGAATGCAAAACTGAAGGCACATGGGATGAAACTAAGTACAGATAAGATAGTAGTAACGGCAGCAAACCGGAAAAATCAGAAGAAGCTGAGAATTGAGGTAGAAGGAAAAATGGTAGAACAGGTTATCAGCTTCATGTATCTAAAACACAAATGTCCAAAACCCAACAGTGCAAAGTCCACCAATAAATAGCTAAGAGAACACTGTCAATGCCAGGAAATGCTTTATACAAACTTTTTATTCCACCAAAAGTTAATACAGATTGAGCGCTTTCATCCCCTCCTGGGGATTTCATCAGAATCTGCCATTTTACATTATGATCTGTAAAACTGAAAATATTTTAACGAGTGAAGAGTTTATTTAAAACCAAACACGTTTTCGTCATGTCAGGCAGCCCCTTTTTTTGTTTTATTCAGTTAGATTTAGATGTGTTAACTAGAAGTTTCTGAGATGAACATAAGGACTTCAGATTCTTATAGGGGGTGATGATGGTGGATAGAGTAGGAGTATTAGAAGGTTGGTAAAGAGTCTTATGGGCAATGATTAGTTGGTGATACTTGAGCAGATTCTGTAGTTCCAACCATTCAAGCTGCTTTAAATTAAAGCAGTGGTGAGTTCTAAATGGGTTGCCAGTAGCAAATCTGGCTATGTTATTGTAGGAGGTTTCCAATTTATTGAGGTTGTTCTTAGATAGATTAGTGAAAATGGTTGAGGCATAGAGGAGTGTAGAGATTAGATGAGTGTGTGCAATAGTAGTTCTAGCTGTAGGTGACAGGAAGGGTTTAATTCTGTAGAGACAGACAAGTTTTTTGTTGACAGATTTAATAGTGTTGTTGATGTGCATGTGAAAGGTAAGGCTGTTATCAATGGTGATACCAAGTAGCTTGGTAGTTAGGCCAGGTGATATAATGGTACCATTAGTGGATGTAACAGAAAAATCTATGGGAGAGGATTTAAGATTAGAACTGGAAAGGAGGAGTTTAGTTTTTTGGGGGTTTAAGAGAAGGCAACGGAGAGTAAACCATTGTTCAACAGTGTTAAATACTTTTTGGGTAAGGGAGTGAAGTTCAGAGGTGGTTGTAGCAGAGCATACAAGTGTGGAGTCATCTACATATTGTATGCAAGTAGCAGGGGGAATTGCTAGATGTAGGTTGTTGATGAATATGGAGAAAAGGAGAGATCCTAATATGGACCCCTGAAGTACACCGAGGTTAACTGGTAATTGGGTAGATAGAGTGTTGTGCCAAAGCACAACCTGTTATCGCTTATCTAAGTAGGATTAGAACCATTTGATAGAGATAGCATCTAAGGACAGGGATTTGAGGATATCTATCAGAATTTGATGATTTACCATATCGAATGCTTTGGACAGATCGATAAATAGTGCAGAGAAAAGCAAATTGCAGTTACGTTTTTGTTAATACAATCTGTAAAGGAAAGGAGGGCAGTGGTAGTGCTGTGGAAGGGTCTTAAACCAGGTTGTCAGCTAGAAAGCAAGTTATTATGGATTAGGTGGTCGAGCAATTGCCTATGGATACATTTCTCTATGATCTTTGCCAAAGGAGAAAGAAGGGCTATGGGACGGTGGTTAGAGAATTTGGTGGAGTTTTCACCTTTGTGAAGGGGGATAATATGGGAGACTTTCCAGATGTTAGGGATGTGACCTTCACTAATAGTTCAATTGATAAGAATGGAGATTGGGTAAGCAATCAATTCGGTAGATTTCTGTAGGTATTCAGCAGGTAGTTGGTCTGCTGAAGGAGAGCATGGTTTCAGTTTTTGGATTAGGGCAAAAATATGGGTTGTTAGGACTGGTTGGAAAAGAAATGGAGGGGGTGTAGTTTAGTTATAGGTAGGTAAAGTAAAATTATTAGGTGATAGCTGACTGGCTAGTGTTTGGATAGCATCAGTGAAAAAGGTATTAAAGGCATTGGCAGTATGCATGGGATTTTCATGGTCAGTTTTTTGTGGGTTTGGTGCACTGGATTGACCTGGATGTAGTAATTGGTTGATGCATGCCCAGAACTTTTGTGGGTTTTTATGGTTAGCCTTCTGAAATTGAAGGTAGTAGTTTCTTTTATCACAGAATATAGCTTTCTTAGTGTTATTTCTTAGCTGTCTGAAATTTTGGTGGTCTACACGATTTTTTGTCATTCTCCATTTGTCCCAGTATTTATTTCTGAGATGGATTTTATGTTTGGTTTCTCTAGAAAGCCATGGGGCAGATTTGGTCTTCATTCTAATTGTATGGGCTGGTGCATGGTGATCAAGAATGGCTAAGATGTTAGAATTAAAGTATTGAACCGCTTCTTCTAGAGGGAGGTATTTTAAGGGAGACCAATTGCATGCTCTAAGTTCCTTTTGTAAGAGATCAGGGTTAAAGTTCTTTTTGGATCTGATATTCCCGATCGTGGTAGGAGTGGGAGCATAGGTTTTATGCCTGATGATGTAGGTAAGTGAATGGTCACTTATGTCATCAGGAGGGGTTCCAGATTCATATATTTGAGGATGGTTATTTATCAGAATCCAGTCTAATGTGCTTTCTTTCTTGTTGTGTTTGTTTATCCTGGTGGGGGAGGTGATGGTTTGAGAAAAAACATATAGGTTGATGTGGGTGGTAGGGTGGCTGCTGCTACAGCAATTCCAATCAATGTTTATATCACCAAGGATTATAGTTTCTTGGGGCAGGTGTTGTGACAGCCAACAAAGGATATTTTCTATGGTGGTATTGTTATTACCAGGGGGGTAGATAGATACAAATAATATAGATGGCTTTGGCATTGTTAAGTTGAAGTTTGGATATAAGAATTTCTGCATTGGTATTAAGTGGTGGTTTAGAGTCATAAGTGGTTAATTGTAATCCTGATTTAAATAGAATAGCAACCAATGGAAAAAAGAAGAAACTGCAGGTACTCCACAACAATCAAAGCCAACCAGTTGCTAGTGTACTAAAACAGCTTTATTGTAAAAGTAAGCACTTTCACAACTGCTCAGGATGCTTCATCAGACTTTAACAAGCATCTAACTTTCAAATATTTAAATATACACCCTACAATTCATTGGGCCAATGAAATCAAACAAACAATTATCACCAATTTGCATCCAATGCTATAGATGCAAATTGGTGATAACTGTTTGTTTGATTTCATTGGCCCAATGAATTGTAGGGTGTGTATTTAAATATTTGAAAGTTAGATGTTTGTTAAAGTCTGATGAAGCATCCTGAGCAGATGAAGCTACTTTACAATAAAGCTGTTTTAGTACACTAGCAACTGGTTGGCTTTGATTGTAGTGGAGTACCTGCAGTTTCTTTTTTTTTCCGTTGGATTTGTTGATTTGGATACAACAGGTACCTTACCCTCAGAGGACTTTATTTTCAGAATAGCAACCACCCCACCCTTTTTGGCTACACGGTCGAGTCTCAGGATATTGTACCCTGGTGGGATGATTTCATTGTCTTTGGTTGCAGGTTTTAGCAATGTTTCTGTTAAGCAAAGAATGTCAAAGGAGCAGACTTCTAACAGAGAATGGAGTTGAACAATTTTATTGTTAATGCTTTGAATATTAAGATGAGCTACAAGGAGTGAATTAGATGGTTTAGTAATGGAATAGTTAGTGGATTGGTTGGGGTTGGAGAGAGAGATTGGAGTTGTTGTTGGGCCTGGGTTTGGGTGAATGTCTCCATCTTTTAATAAGTGGAGTTGTTTGAGATAGTTTGGATTTAGGAGTCTGCTATTTAAGAGTAGAGATCTCCTGGGATTGCGGTTGTTATATCTAATGTGGAGTATTCTATGATATTTTGTTTGTAGATAGCTGGGAGTTGTTGTTATGTTGGCAAGGTTAAAGAGGATGGGTAGAGAAGGAGAGCTGGTTTGTTTATCTGGATGGTGAAATTATGGACCTAATGGGGCTTCATAGGAGGAGAGTATGTAGGCAAAAGTGAAAGGTGGAAGCAGTATAAGTATGAGAAGTAGTTGGAAATGAGCAGTGGTGTATAATTTATCCATTTGAATGGATAAGATAGTAGTTGTGTTAATTGATGGTATGGAAGTATAGTAGGTGTGGATGAGGGGAGTGTGGTAGGAAATGAAGGGGGGTGGTTCGAGAAGGATGGAGTGGAAATAGATGAGCAATAAAAAAGTTCCCTCAGAGTAATGGAAGGAGGAAGGGGTGTGGCTAGTAAGTATAAGAGTAGGACCCCTGGGGGTGGGTGGGAATTGGGGGTAGGGTGAGGAGCGGAGTGAGCCCGCAGGGCAAACGGAGCAGGTTAGAGGCAGATAAAGAAGCAGCTAGAGTAGAAACAGTCAGCAGTAGTGGCTACAGAAGGTAAGTTTGATAAGTCAGAAGTGGGTAAAAACAGTGATGAGAGAACCTAGAAACGGTAGTAGTAGATAGTATAGTATAGGGTGAAGTGTGAGGAACTAAAAAGCAGGTCTGGGACTACAGAAGATAAGGTAAGTAATGAAGAAGCAGGAGGATAAGTATGAGATGAGAGTAGGAAAAGGGTGCCACCTAGTGGACAGGTCAGTATTGCAGGCAGATATGTGAGGGAGGTAGCTGTATTAAAGACTGGGGAAGAGTGAGAGCTAGGATGGGGAGTTACTTATAGATGAAAGGGGGGAGTATGTGCTAAGGTACTAAAGAGGGGGGGTAGAGGCTGCTGGCTGTCCTTGCTCGGAACGTGCTTTGGCACCTATAGCAATGGTACAATGGTAGAGAATATAACTGGCAGTAATTATACAGCAAACATACTTTTCTTGTTTCCTTGAGAGAGGGTGCAGGGAGTTTAAGGCTGTGAGGTGAGCCCGCTGGTATTTGGAGATGGTCCTTAGGTTCCTAACGACTAGTGTTGGAAGCACAAGAAGAGCAGGGTAACTTAAGGGAGCAAGAGAGACAAAGTAGTGGAGAGAAACAACAGTTAGTGTAGGGTCAGTAGGACTGCTATCAATGCATTGGGATAGGCTATTAAAGCCTTGATGTAGTGCTACATAGATAAATTGTGTCTAGCAGTTCCAAGTGCGGCTACACAGCTAGCCTAAGGGGTTAATACAGCAGTCAACAGGGACTGATACTCAGGTGTACTATTGTCAGCAATTTAGCTCCTAGTACTCTACAGAGCTAAAATACAGAAAGGCTACTAGTGGTTATTGCCAATTACCAGGAAAATACTAAAAACCTAACTGTTCTAAGTAAGTTTACTTTTGAACTTCAGTTCAAATTCCCACAGAGAATAACAGAACCATGTATGATCCAGGGGGAATAGCAATATGATTTCTTTCATGCATAATACATACATCAACACTTCTGGGATTTTCTTTCTGTATATTGCTTCTTGATTCTTCCTTGAACAGTATCTGTGTCACACTGTACACCAGTCATAAACCACCAAAGCACTTCTGCAGGTAGGAAACTTCCAAGAGCTATAATTAGGCCTTACTCAGTCTGAAACCACAAGCAGGTGCATGGACCATTGGATCTTATATTATGAATATCAAGGTTATGAATCCCAAGCTGTGTGATATATTTATACGCTCTTTAACTAATGATGAAAGTATTGGTGTCCAGATCTTTTCTGGGAAGTGACAGTCCAACTGTGAGGCACATGGCATATCATCCTACAATGTACAAAATGCTGAATGAGATCATTAAAAATCAGCTATCACTATAGCATTACAAATATTACTAAACTAAATACTACTGAATTATGGGACGTTAATATCAACAAGCATCGCTACTGCAGCATAAAGTACAAAAACTATCAAGAACAACAAATCTTGTTTATATATACTATAATTGTAATTAAATCCTAACATTTAGATGCATAACAGCCCCCCCCCCCACATGTATAATAAGGTTTGAGAACTGGAGAATATCTACATACTACTGGGCATATGCAGGGCATGTTTGTTTGTGTGTGTGTGTGTGTGTGTGTGTGTGTGTGTGTGTGTGTGTGTGTGTGTGTGTGTGTGTGTGTGTGTGTGTGTGTGTGCCCACAGTTTCACAAAGCAGGAAATTTAGGAATAATGGGCAATGTCCTGGTAACAGAAAGGAAAAAGGATGGGGTAATATGTGTAAGCACTTTTAACAAGAAGAATGATGGTGTCAAATAATTTTTTACATACTTGATGCAGACAAATAAATCATAAAAGAAAACTAGCTTTTCAGTGTAAGACAGATAAAAGAAGGCTGTGAATAAGTTAAGTAACTGTGAATGACATGAGACTAATAGCCTTCATTAACTATTAGTTTTTAGTTTTCTCTGTAAAAATATAGCAGACAATTCAGTTACATCTAGCACTATTGTTTTATTATGCAGAATAATATTTTCACTCCAAGATAACTGAAACACTTTTTAACAGGGAAAAGGTAAACTGTCAATGGGAGAACAGTCTAGTAAAATTATCTGTTATTTACATGTTAGAGAGACTATCTGCAGTGGATTGAATATTTACTGTGGTATTTTCTCTGCCATCATAATTTTTGACAAAGATCTGAATGATCTTAACATCTTGCATGATAGACTCTGTACTGGAACTTGGTCCCAGATCTTTCTGACATAGTCCAAAATGTGTCATGTTGCATCATTAGTGAGACATTCCCTGTGCAGGGTAAGATCTCTATTCCTAGAAAGCACTAAGGGCCTCCTTGAGCTAAGACGATCCCATGACATGCTCACTTGGCACATATGGAGTAGGAGTTGCTGTAAGCAGCCTCCCAGCAATGAATAGCAAAGCAAAGCAGTTGGCCCTTGATTAGATTGTAAGTAGATGACACATAGTCTGTCTGCTATGACAAGCATCTGTGCATCTGCCTGCCTCCCTTGGCTTGCAGGTTTGTTTTGCTCTTTCTTGACAGTTGTTTGCTTTGGGAGGATTTTCCTCAGGAGTAGCTGCTAGCCTGCCTGTAGTCAGCAACCTAAAACAAGAGTGGGAGAAAATATAAGGTACATGGGTCCCCTAGACAGTGAGCAGACAGCTGTGCTTTTAGTAGGAACTTTTTAACTTACATCATATTGTTTGTAAGGTAAAAACAATACAGTATATGAAAACTTTTATAGACAGCCTAGATTAGTTATTTTTACCACTTTTATTTATTTATATTTTTCTTACTTCTTGAACTGTTTTCAAGTCTGACTGTGATGTGCAATCATGACTGAATCCCTAACTTTGCTGTAACTGCTAATACCCCCCCGCCCCCAACCACCACCAGCATCTTTAAGCACAGGCTCCTGCTAATATCAGTCCTGCCAGTGCCTAAACGTAAAAGTTAAACATTGAAATTGGGATTAACCACTTCATGAAAAAAAAAAAAAAACATAATTTTTGCATGGAGGCAAGCCTCTTTGCAGTCCCACCCCTATGCTAATGATATATACTAACTCTGAGGTTGCACTACAGTCAGGAAAGGGAAAATTCTCTGATCCTTGCTGTTCTGCGATGTCACACAGCTGTTTCCTGTTTTGTAAGTAGGTCAATGTTTTGTGATTTGATCTTTCCAGTGCAATCATTTGTTCACAATTCTGGGATTTCAACAAAATGGCATGCTCCCATTTATATATATATATATATATATATATATATATAGAGAGAGAGAGAGAGAGAGAGATGTAAAGGTTCGAGGAAGTGGGGGCTTACCTTCCTATGGTTGCACCAATGTGAACGGGAAAAAGTCTCTCAAAAGAAGGGAATCACTGCTACTACTAAATTAGAAATCACACCAGCACCAGTTTTGTATGGAAAGCAACGATAAGTATTGTGTTCCTCAGTGTCTTATGCTTTACACAGTTGACACACAATAAATTTTATCTCAGTTAGCTGTAGATATACCCAAGTCTATGGCCACTATACCTAGTTTCATCACATCAACACCTTGCTTAATGCCAATCATAACATCTGTCCTTACTTGGTCTGACCACCATGGTAATAGTGGGTCTATATTATAACATCAAAGTCTTAAAACTTTGAATGTTATAATATCAAACTCTATTCAGCAAATGCTTGAAATAGCGAAGCTGCAGAACACCAAATACTTTCCTAGAGAAAGTATTCGGTGGGCCGTTTCTGCAGCTTTGTTATTTCCTCAACTGCGGAGCGAAGGTTACAGACCGGGTTAAGGTAAGTATGCAAACGAAGGTGAGTGTGTGATAGGGACCTTAGGGTTAGGGAGCAGGTAAGGTGAGTGTGCGATAGGGACTTTAGGGTTAGGGAGCGGATAAGGTGAGTGTGCGATAGGGACTTTAGGGTTAGAGAGTGGATAAGGTGAGTGTGAGATAGTTAGGGACCTTAGGGTTAGGGTTGGGTTAAGGTAAGTGGATAGCTAGTGGTGTAGGTCTGGTTTAGTGTAGGATTTTGTGAAGTGTATGTGTGTGGATTATTTATTTTGGTGTGCTTGTGTTGTGTGTATTCTTGTCGGAACAGCAAATTTTTTTCCCTGGGAAAAAATTTGCTATTCTGACTGATCGGTTTTCTGGTGTTTCGATCGAATGGCTTCAATATTATAACATTCGAAGTTTTCAGACTTCAATGTTATAATATAGACCCGGTAATAGTCTACTTAACTATGAGGTAACAGACAAGCAATATTTGCCATGTGCTCTAAATTGCAGGCATAATGTCTGCATAGGGGATTTTAAGTATTCCTCTAGCTGTCTGCACTGATTTAGCAGCAAAGAAGGTGAAACTCTCTGATGCTTTCATCAATGTAATTACTGTAAATTCTACAGTAGCTTAGTGAAATTACCAGTATTTCATAAAATGGGACGAAATGAATTTATTTCATTTTTCTTTAACCATTCCAAACTGATGCTTACATCTTCTAAAGGAAGTATGATTTAGAAGTATATGTATCTGATATATTAATGCTCTTGCTAAGGTGTATAATCTTAGCTATATGTTTAAGCTGTTTTAGTTGCAATTTGTCTTGCTGTGTATTCCATTTCACTTTCAGCACAGATGTACAAACTCTCTTATGATGCTCAGATCTGTAGCTTCCCTTCTTTGCAGCCTTTCTTTAACAAAATAATATAAAGTGGCTTACAAAATTTCAAGAAGCAAGCAGCTTTTCCACTAAAATAATTTAATATCCTTGTCCTAAACTTAACTGCATATCTGCTATTTCTGCCCCCTTTTGCCTCCAGAGTTTTTAATTTTGAATGGCAGTCCCTTCTGTTACCTCCAAAGATAGTGGATCAACTCATTCATGCCTATAGAGCATTTTCTTTTCTTCAGTTTAACAATCCTAGGCTCCCTTTAGAGTCCTAATATTTTGGGGGTTGGGGCTGAAGTCAGCTAAGTGGCTTACCAATTAAAAACAGATAACAATAGAAAGGGCAGAGTATAAGTAACACAATGTCACTAATATTGATAATTTAGCATGGGCTGTAGTGTTTTGTAGAGATATTAATCAGTTTTTCACTTGGCATTCATATTCACATTCATATTTTGATAATTGAACCAGCCATGTTATTAAGGGACATGAAGTGAACTGTTATGGTGGGAGGGAGAAAAATGTATGCTTAATATCTGTCTAGAGCTGAAACGTAATTAAGAGTACACATTTTACAAAACTAAACTAGAGCATTGATCTATCATTATTTAGAGTAAATTATACAGCAAATATTGCCAGTCATTTTCTAGTTATTATGATGCTATCTAATATTTCTAAGTTCCTCTATTCATTGCATTCCAGAGAAGATAATACGACAGCCTAACTCTCTTCCTTTATAGAAAGGGTTTATATTACTTCATCAAGTTTTCGGCAACTCAAAATTGATATGGTCAAGACCATATGATCAAGTTTCTAAAAGCTAGAAATAAAAAAAAAATTCCTGGGGCCAAGCCCCCCTGAACCCCCCAACCCATGAAAATGATATATACCAACTTTGAAATCACACTAAAGAGAGGAAAAGGGGAAGGGGAAGGGCAAATTCCCCTTTGAAGCAGTTCAGTATAGATGACAGTACAGTGGGGATCGTGGAGTTTACCCCTTCTCCACTGTAGTATGATCTTGGAGTTGGTATATATAATTTTCAGGGGGTGTGGGGGTGCAGGGGGGGCTTGGCCCCCTGCAAAAAAAAGTAGATTTTTTTTTTTTATTTTGAGTTTTTGAAAACGTGATCATATGGTCACGACATACCAATTTCCAGTTTCCAAAAACCTGATGATGTAATATAAATCCCACAGAAAAAAATTATTTCTTTCCCACCCTCTATAAGCTTTCAGACTTCACCAGCACTAAATATCCTTCTACCCTGCAACTTCCTTTTCCTTCTTGATTCATACTTCCCCACTACCTGCCAATGATAACATACAAATCCCATTACTTAATCATGCTCATCCTCAGCTTATCCTCTGTTCTTCTCCTGCTACTGGGCCATCTCTCTTCCTACCATTACTCTGTAATAGCTCTCAAAATCTCCCCAGATCTGTCTCATCCACCTATTCATACTTCCTCCATACACTCTACACACATTGCACAAAACCTATTTAATGATATGCTTCATTTTTTACCCCAAATATAAACTGATTAACTCGTTTTCAATTCAAACCAAAACAAAATTAAGTGGAAAAATAATTTTCGAAAAACAAGTATCAGTAATTCCACAATATATACTAAAATCCTTCTAGGAGAAAACATTCATCCTAATCGTGGCCCCACCTATTACAATGAAATCAAGAAAGTTCTGTTCCACACACTGCTGTAACCCTACAATGGCCAACCCCCAACCCAGTAATCTAACTTTTGCTGTCATAAATGTTAGATGCATTAGAAATAAAATTGCTGAACTACATGCCTGGATTACTCAACACAAGCCTGATATTCTCACTGTAACTGAAATTTGGCTTAAACCCCGCATAAAAAGCCATCAAATTATATGTCCCACCTATACTATCATCTGTAATAACCATATAAAGAATAAAGGTGATGGTATTGCCTGTATATTTCCCATCAGCTACCACATTTCTATGTACAGCAGACCAATACCAAAATTCAATTCAGCAGAGCTTCTTTTTACTTCCCTGAAATTAAATAATTATAAACAAATATGTATTATTGTTCTTTACATCCATCCTGATGACAAACAGCTATAATTGAAGACATCCTACACTGGATATCCATAACAATTCCACAAGAAATAATACTTCTAGGTGATGTGAAAGTCAGTTGGTTAGACATAAAATTTACCCCCCCCCCCTACATCTAACATGCAGTTATTTGGTTTAGCAAAGTTAATCTAATTAATAGCCCCACACATTATAGCAAAACTTCAAATTTACTATTAGACTGGATCCTAGTATCAGACCCTAGCAAATACATCACCTCTGGTACAATGTCTGAGTTTGTCAGTGATCATTTCAAACATCCACTTAAACAGCATGTTTATAAAAGAATAAATCCTGGATTCACTATCCTTCCATACTGGACTAGCTTAGTCCTGCACGGAAGTGGACATTTAGAAGCAGGACGGCAGCGAGCCATGCATATCAATGAAGGCACGCTGCCTGAGCTCCTAAACTGACACAGAGAGTGGACGAGTGCAGGGGGTGTGTCTGAGAGCAGAGTTCTCAGAATATACATGCCCCTGCAATCAAGAACAGCAGTTTAGGAATAAGAATGAGTGACACCACTCATAGGTGTTTGCATACCCCCAGCAACATCTCCCAAGTTTACAAGACCAATAGTTAAAACATTAAATATAAAGAAGTTCTTTTTTTTTTTTTTTTTTTTTTTTTATGAAACAGATTAAATTTAACTGTAGGTCCACGTGTTTGCCTGTCACTTAGCTACGGTTGATGCAGCTTAAATGGCATATGAAGATAAAAAGCAAGATATATGCAACTGAAGCAGTGCAGCAATAGTGTAGTGAGCAGAGCATTTGCCTTACGAGCAGTCATTCCCGGTTCGAGTTTCATTGCATTACATTTCATTTTCCATGTCAAATCAATTTATGACCAATTTTTTTTATTGCATAACCTACTAAATAACATATATTTGTGAACTGGAGTACTGCATTAAATGCAGATGTGAGGTGTCATTGTCATAATGTTGTAAATTCCACAGATAATCACAAGTTCCCCATAAAGTATATGTACACAGGAATCAGGGATACAAATGGAAGGTAAAATGTGTAATGAATGATAAATCCATACAGTTTCCAAATCCACTACCTTCCCAAGAATGATTTGACATTACTGTCTAAATTACTGTGGTGGTAAGCGGGAGTAAGCCGTAGTAAGCAAGAGTAAGCATATTTAAGCAATAATACGTGAAAGTAAGCATATTTAAGCAGAAGTAAGCAAGTTTAAGTCCGTTTGTGCAGGGGTAAGCAATGCGCACACAGGTTAAGCAATATTGAAGTTAACTCTCTGTGAGCATATTTAACCAAAGGTTAGCATATCTTACCCTAGTGCAAAACCATGCAAACCTGCTTACAATTGCTTAAAAGTGCCTTAATCACTCTGTATGCAACAGTCGCTGTCCTGGCCAGAACAAAAATAAGCAGCCTTTGTAGGTCTTGAACCCAGGACCCCATACACCATAATCACAGTAGTTAACCACTAAGCCATCACAGCAGGACATAAGATTGAGGTATCACCAAACAGATCCTCACTATAGAAAGGGACATGAATCGAGTTGGACCAGCCCGGTCAACAAATGTAAAATAAAATAAAATAAAATAAAATAAAATAAATAAATAAAAGCATAATAGCCTGACAATAAAGGTCTAACTGCTGGACTGTATGTGTTTACTCTGGTATCATATTGTAATGTAGAGTTGCAATCACTTAATAGTACTGTTGTATTAAGCACTGTTACCCACACTGTGCTACATAAATAAAATGTGTAGGAATGTCTGTATATGACTGTTGTAATCCCAAGAAGTCATATAGTACAACTGAGAGAGATTTAGACAGAAAACAGTGAAAAGGCAGACAACAAAATCCAAATAGCGCACTCAACTGAGATGTGAACTGTTGTATTTTTAGCACACACAGCCATGGTTCGAATCCTGGGAGGGGTTGTAGGCTGTATGCAGAATCAAACCCCACAACTGTACAGATATGTTTAGAATGTCTAGGAAATTGGCACATATCTGCTGCCTGTCACCCTGTCCCCCTGGCACATCAGTGGGATGATCCCAGACGTTTAGGCAGCAAACAAGACATACAACTGTTTGTCAGACATTTGTAAGAACAAACATGTCACTCTAGCATTTCCCCAAAATGTTATGAGAGTAATTAGCCAAGTATGTCCCATCTCCACCCCCATGTTGTCAAGCTGTGACCAGAGTGTGTACAGTAACAGAGTGAGACATATGTGCATAATACTAATGTGGACTCTGGTAATTGTGTGGCAACATTCAGGTAGTGCTAACAAACATTGCTCCCACAGGTCTGTCAGATACGAACACTGTGCCTAGAAATAAAAGATTGATATTCTGTACTGGTCCTGTTTACTCTGATATTGTATGGCATTGTTAGTGTTGCAGTTGCTCTGAATAGTAAGGTATTATTCATCACTGTCACCCACACTGTACTACATAATACAACTGTCTAGGAAATCCTGTATAAGAGTGCTGTAATTACAAGGTCAGAATGTAAAACCCACAGAAGAATTATAGACAGAAATCAGACAACAGATACACAGCAATATATATATAGCGCACTCAACTGTGATGGACAGAGTTTTATTTTTAGCAGACACAGCCATGGTTTGAATCCTGGGAGTGGTAATAAGCTGTATGCAGAATCATACCCCACAAGTGTACAGAATTGTCCAGAATGTCCAGTTAATCGGCCCATACCTGCCGGCTGTAACCCTGTCCCCCTGACATATCAGTGTGCTAATCTCTGACATGTAGGCAGCATTTCATGTCATATAACTGTCAGACCTGTACATATTTGGAAAATGTAAATGAAAACAAACTGTCATTGTACAATTCACTAAAGGTTTAAGAGGGCAATAGTCAAAATATGTCCTGGTTCACCTGCATGTGGTCAAGACATGCCCAGAGTGTGTGCAATAAGAGATGGACAGGTATGTGCATAACATCAACCTGTATTCTGGCAATATGTGTAAAAACAGTTAGGTAGTGTTAGCAAACAATACCTCCACAGGTATACCAGGTAAGAGGTGTATACTGCAGGTAAAACTCAGTTCATGTATATAGTTGTCAGGGCCGGATTTAGATGAAAAGAGGCCCTAGGCTATTCCACTTATGAGGCCCTTTCACCTCCCATTTTTAAGTTTGTAAATTACATGAGAGATAATAAAATACATCATTACTGTGATATATATCAATATGTTAAATGAAATATGTTGTGATTGGTACTAACCTTTATAAAAAATGTGGCACGGATAATAAATAAAAAAAAGTCGAGAACACTTATTTGGACATTTATTCTCAGCACCATATATAGTACTTGTAACAATAACTAATCAAACATAACACACAACATTTACAAAGAAACAAAATTCAAATAATGAAAATGTTTGACTACGAAAATAAAATACAATAAAATTATCATATTTTCTATCAAATTAAATGAAATATATTCAATACATTGAAGATTAAACCAAATTCAATTCAGATAAATTTATTTCATAATAATTCGCATTTAAAGTTTAAGTATGAATTATTATGAATTTTAAGTCTTAAACTAAACCAAAATGGAACTTTATTCAAACAAAATCCAGATCACAAAATAGAAAATATCAAATTGTATATCATATTAAATTTTATGTTAATAGTTATTTTATTTAAGAACTGATTCAATCCAAGTATACATTTAAAACGAAATAGTAGATTAGAAGAATTTCTTTTTAAACTTTTTCACGCAGAATTCTTCTATAAGTTCATCAAAATCTATTTTTCTGAAGGTCTCATTTTCGATGCACAAAATACTCAATGAAGACAACCTCGTCTGGGTCATTGTGCTTCTTAATTGATTTTTGATATTTTTAAGTCTTGAAAATGACCTTTCTCCAGTACAATTAGTGACTATTAAACTGAGAAACAGCCGCAAGATTGATTCCACATTGGGAAGGCCACTTGAATATTTTCTTTGAATATTATTTGATACAAGTCTGTATGCGACAATGTGGAATTTTTGAAGGCTTATGCGTTTGTCTCACATATGTGTGGAAATGAAATAGTTCTTCAGTAAGATTTTGGTTGACATCTTCTGGGTATTCTTGCATTAACAGCTCAACACCTCTTTGAAGTTCTACCTTTGATAATGTAAGATCGGCAAGAAAGGAAAATATTTTCACTACATCATCATAAACAGAAGCTCTTCTTCCTAAATTTGATTCTAGTGCATCTAATATAGGAATAAATGATTTAATCCTAAATTTATCTCTTGAAGAGAGTTCATCTAAGGCATCAGGGTCAGATGAATTTTCGTAATTCCCTTGCCTTTTACTTCTTATTATCCTTCTGGCAGTTCTATATTCAGTATTTGGCAACGTGTTTTTTGCTTGTTGCTCAAGTGCATCAAAATCTTCCCTAATTCCACGTAAAATATCCAAAAGTGACCTGTACCAATCTGCACAACTACTCAGTAAAATATTAGGGCTTTGAAGAATTTTATTTACTTTTGAAAAATGTCTCAGTATTCGATTCCAGAAATGGAGCATAAACACGAATTCAAATTGTTCCATCTTCTCTAAAAGATTGTTGGCCCTCAATCTAGTATCACCCTTTGTATTATTATCTGAATGTAAATAACTGAGTGCATCGGTGATATCATTGTAATTTTCTAAAATAGCTTCTGTAGCTTTTGCATGTGCCTCCCACCTAGTGTCTGATAAATATTTAGGCACTTTAGAATGAGGTTTCAAATGTGATTTCAGAACTGCCCATCTTTTTGTGGAAGACGAAAAAAAGATATAAACTTTGTTCACAACACCAAAAAAATTAACAGTATCAAGGCAACAATCAACAGCTGAATGACCTACTAAATTTAAAGAGTGACCAGCGCATGGAACAAATCTTGCAAACTTGTTTTTTTCGATAATTTTTTGCTGCATGCCATTGTATCTCCAGCCATATTGGCTGCATTATCATAAGACTGTCCTCGGCATTTTCTGAAATCAATTTCAAGTTCAGTAGTGATATAGTTAAATACTAAATCAGCTATGCTTTCCCCTGAGTGATCTTTTAGCTCAAGGAAAGTTTAAAATCTCTCAGTTGGCAAACCGTCTTCAGGTGACACATATCTAATAATTAAGGTCAACTGATCAGTATGAGATATGTCAGGAGTGGAATCTACTGAAAAGCTAAAATAGCCAGCCTTTTTCACTTCCGCCACAACTGTGTCTTTCACTTTATTTGCCATAAGTTGAATAATTTCCTCACGTATAGTTTTAGACAGATATGAAGGTTTTCCTGAGCCAGTATTTCCATATCGATCGATATGATCTCTTAAAAATGGATTGAATTTTGCTACTAGTTCTAGAAGACCAAAGTAATTGCCATTATTTGGAGTTCCAAACTTTTCATTGTCTCCTCTAAATGGTAAGCCTCGCTCTGCAAGAGTGCAAATTACAGCGAAAACTCTTTCTATAACGTAACGCCAGTATTGCTGCTCTTTTCTTATTTCTTCCTCTAGCTTTGAAGTTAAAGTTTTCCCTTTTGCTCTTGTTAATGCGTTAACATAGCATTCCTATGATTTTCCGAATTTTCATGAGTTTGAATGATAGCAGGGTTTTTCCAATCATTAAACCCTTCAGAAGTTAATGCTGTTGCAGAAGATGCAATATTTGGAAAGAGTTTACAAACAAAGCAAAACGCGGCCTTTTGAGGGAGAGTACACAAGCCATTCTAGGGTATATTTTTCTCCATTGGCTTTTGTTGAATAAAAAATTGCTTTTGTACAAAATCTGGACTGATTCTTATATTCTCGCTTAGAATTTAAAAATGGTCCACAGTGATACTGAACTTGAGAAGGGCCCTTCTCTACCCAATATGATACATCATTTTGCGATAAATTTGTCCACAAGCCAACATCTGTTACAGTAGACATATATTTGACATCACTATCTAAATTTGCAACATCTTGAACATGGTGTTTCTCATTAGGTGTCTGAAAAAAATTCTGAATATTCATATTATTTTCTTGTGGCTCGTTTGTATATTCGTGTTCAGTAAGTTGCTCTTGAATTAGTTCCATATTTTCACTTTGAGTTGGTGCAACGGCCGTGTCCTCACATACAACGTGCTGCATTGCTTCCAGTTGAGCAGTACTAGTTGGCACATGCATGTAAGCAGTAATCGGTGTTAGCTTCTTTGCCTCATACTCTTGTAGCTTCTTTTTCTTGCGTTTGCAAGCGCCACTTTCAAATCTTTTACTCATTCTTAGATTAGAATCTAGAACAAAATATTTGAGTTATTAATTATTGTGCATAAATAAGATGAAGATATTGTCACAAAAAAAATTTTCAATAGTCTATAAACACTTCACTAAAGTATTGAACCTACTGAACTCAAAAGGCGAGAATCAAATGATAGTGTACGCAATCCTAAAATAAGAATCTTTTCTAATAACATTAACACGTGTTTTATATTATCGAAGTAACACGAATATAACCAAACGTCGGGATATCAATAGGTCTGTTCATTTGTCTGTTCCAATCTGCACCAATCTGCACTTTATTTATGCAAGAACAAACCAGAGCTTAGTAGCATAAGGCACGTCAATATTTTCCATAGCAATCAGTGAACGTATGAACTATACTTTGGTGCAATCTAGTATATACAAACGAACAGACCCAATGAGCCGAACGTGTTGATTAACCAATACATTTTTATGTTTGTTTGTTAGTCATATGCGTAGAATTTCTCCTTATTTTCGGTTCAGTGTTTTAGTGTTCACTGTTTTTAGAATAGTGTAATTTTAATTTTGCTAACAATTTGAATGTAGGCCCCTCTTGATCTTGAGGCCCTAGGCTGAAGCCTAGTTAGCCTATAGGAAAATCCGGCCCTGATAGTTGTCTATATCCATACCATTGTCCAAACTAAGGCGATAGGGTAGTGTACTAATACCTGTAAGGTACAGATCACAGCACTGACTAGGAAAGTAATGCAAACTACAGGAATATACTAGTTGTTAGCTGACATGAGATAAAACTAATATCTGTTAGTGGAGACCTCAGTTTGTAGTGAGATCCTTTGTCTAGAGGCCTATCTGCTTACTTATTGAGAGAAAGTGAACAGAACTGGTTTCATCTTGGCAGGGCATTCCTGCAACTGTATTGTCTGGATAATAGGTCTGTTTTCTGCTTTTTGTGCCTTAAATCAGACATACCTGTTACTCAAGCTGTTGGAGAGACTGACTTACTGCTTGCTGTGATATTCAGAAAAGATAAGAGTTGGTTCTCATTTCTGGTCTGCACTTTTGACTTAATATTTCTGTAATCTGTACAACTGTTTTCCCACCTACGCACCCTATTCTTGTGGTGGTCTTATGTCTTGGTGACTTTGAGTTGCGCGCCTCTAGTGTAGGGTTGATACTGGACACTCCCCCTCAGTCACATTACATCAGCTCATTGTACTGTTAATAGTGAGAACCTACCAAAGGCCCACCCTTTAGCTTCTGCATATTGAATTATCTCATTATCTTCTGCCTCTTCACTTTCTACTAAAAAAAAAAAAAAAAGGAAATGTTTCCTACCTTTCCTTGAACTAGTAAAGCCCAGATACAGATTTGCTGTATCCAGGATTTTTTTGTAAGATTCTGAGCGGTGCTCTTGAATTTCCCTTAGATCTGTTAGTTCTCTGCTCTCCTGCACTTTTATTAGCTTAGTCTAGCACTTTAAAGTATTCCCGGTGCCAGAAAGTCTGCTCTTCAAATTTTCCTTTAGAACTAGCTGGCTTCTCAGTAGTAGCACTAAAATCTGAATCCCTGTGACTAGCACTAGCTCTAAAACCTGATGGAAAGCGCTAGGAAGCCTTAAAGTGATACAAGCACTCAATTCTCCTTGTTAATAAGGAGAAATTAATCGTAGGCACTAAACAGCCTATAATTGCAAAGTACCTTGCCAAATTAAGGGAAAACAGCTCTTATACGTTACAAAAGAAACACAGAACCAGGCATGTCCAAGGGTCAGGTTCTGGTGATTTCTCCTGTCCACCTGGTGAATCTGGGCATACTGGGGCAATGCAGCAATTGCCTCACGTACACAGACAACCCTATCCTCCTATTACCCAACACTACAACCTGTGAGAGATGCACTTACATAGCCAAACTGGAAGCAAAGCTCTCTCCAGACAAGATTGTGCTAGACAATCAAGAGGAAAAGGTTAACACCTGCACTACACCTCAAGCAAAACAGCCCTTCAAAACTCACGCCATCAATATTCACACATAGTAACACTAAACCCATTTATTCAGAGGCCCTTAACATTAACTTGCCCAAGCAACAAAGACCTCCAAACCTAAACGCAAACACCAATCACAACCAAAATGACACATAGCTCAAAACAGCAGTGTGCCACCAAACAACAGCCCTAAGACAAGACAATGTACCCAACACTTTAGTCATAGGTGACGCTATAGTCACGCACACTGATGTCCCACTCATCAAGCTGAACAAGGTAAAATTACTGTCAGCTGCCTGTCGGGTGCCAGGATCTGCCACATAATGCATGCACTCCAGTCACTCCACAAGAAGTACAAATATGACTCTGTCATTGTCCATGTTGGAGTGAAAGACGTACCTCCCTGGACTACATGAAAAAAGACACGGAAGAGCTAAGCTCTTGGACCATGTGGCCCAGGAAGGTATGACCCTAGCCCTGAGCAGCAGCCTGCCTTCACCCAGAATGATACCACAATATAAAGACAAAATGATTGACTTCAACAATTGGCTAAGTTTCTGGTGTCATTCAAAGGGCATCCAGTATCTGTCTGCCTGGGACAACATGATCAACAAACCATGATGATTTGCCAGACATGGTCTACACCTGTCACGCCTGGGATTCAGGTTACTGGCTAAGGCTTTTGCCACCACTATAGTGCCTTTTTTAGGCAAGGCTCAAAGGACAAAACCACCACCATAACAGATATAAACATGCAAAATCTGAAGGCAATGCTACTCAATGCTAGAAGTCTAAACCTCAAAATGCACTCTCTCGAGACACTCCTAAAAATGGAGAACATCGATATCTTTGCAGTAACTGAGACCTGATTCAAGGCTCCAGAGAGCACCCTTACAATACCAGGCTATAACCCTTACCACACTTTTTGGCCCTCAAACCAGGACCGAAGCACTAAAGGCAGGGGAGTGTCCATATTCACCAAGGATATTCACACCTCCAGGCTAGTTGCCCAACACAATGCATCTGAAATTCTACAGGTGCAACTAACACTAGGTAAGATTGCAATTCAAACTGTAGCTTGATACAGATCCCCCACCATGCCCCAAGATTCTATATATCATATATATATATATATATATATATATATATATATATATATATATATATATATATATATATATATATATATATATATATATATATATATATATATATATATATATATATATATATATATATATATATATACAGATATATATCTATAGAAAGAGAACATAAATTCATATATGACCACATGCACCATTAATGGGGGGTTAGGGGGCCCAAGCTAAATACGTCTTGTACGTATTGATATCACCCCCTCCCCCACAGCCAAACAGATCTGCCCTGCAATACAATACCAACTGTTGCAAGTCCCATAACCAGGACCCGATACAACATGGGCACAAAACGTTAACAGTAATCCATCCCCCCTGTATGATGTGAGGCTGGTTTCAATAACATATCATGCAGTACAGTCTGGCTACCATAGGGAATGTACAATGTGGAAGCAATAAACATTTCTAAGATACATATACACACACACATATATGGAGATACACACACACACACACACACACACATATATATATATATATATATATATATATATATATATATATATATATATATACATATCTACATATGTAAATACACATACACACACAGAGATATGTATGGGAAGATACATATTTAGAGGGTGCACACCATACTGAAGAGCCAGTATTCCTACAGTTGCCACTTTATCAGATGGACAGTGTATGAATCACACATACAAAAGACAATTGTTGCCTGAAACATATACCCACAGAGAGGTCAAAGGATATAACACCACACACAGGTTTGCATACATGAGAAGGTTTTATTTGTGCACTATTACAGTTGTATATGGCATGTCATATAGCTGTTTAGACTTTGAAGTACATACACACAGATCAATGCAACTCTCAAACAGATTATTTAATACAGTAATCTGAAAGAATAACATATGTTGCTGTCCATATCAAGGCCTTCAAGTAGTACAACAGTAAAGACAGACTTGGCCACAGGATAACAATAAATCAACAGTAAGTAATGCTGATGTATAGTCCAGCAGCCTCTAACTACACTCTGTACACAATGCCTAGGGGGAAAAGACTGCAGTTGACACAATGGGATGCATCTGTTACATAACATGGCATAACTGAAACCACCACAATCACACTGACAAACAGAACAGTCTGTATGGCAGGAAGTAGTAGGCCAGCATTTTTCCAAGGTGAAATGTATGGTAATGTACATTCATATACCTTAAGGCAGCTTACTCCTGATATTCCTCACATGTAACAGCAAAGGCTATTTATGGTGCATACCCACCCCCCATAGACTGACTTACAGGGGAATATAACACTGTTACATACACTGACCTCTGGACTGCAGAAGACCGCACATGTATAGTGCAGATGAAGCCCACATATATATGGACCCAACCCCACAATATGTGTGGGGGCCACAACAGCACTGGAATGATGGCAGGAATGGCAGCATGACATAATCACAGGCCACTACATAACAACCCCTGAATGCATGTCATATGGACAAAGCCTAGTATGCATGTGGATGACAGAGGCCAGAACACAGGCCCCTATGTGAAATAGTGTTGTCATACACTAAGCAAGTTGCTGGTGTTACAGGATAGTCTGCAACATACCCTTAGTCATGAATATGAAGTCAGAAACACAAATGATAGCACTCAACACACACACTGCCAGTGATATATCTGACACAAGACATATGTGGTGGACAGACAAAACATAGTAGGCACACCTCTGGCCATCATGTGGATAGGCTCACAGTCAAGAGCTATGCAGACAGACTGCATCCCATGTTAAACTAGTATGTACACACAAACCCTGTAACATTGGTGCTATACAATGCATACAACAACACTACTCACACTCTGTCTGTAGTTCTGGAACCTTATACAAATATGTAGCTAGCCTGAGTCTGCAAGTTCTCTTGTAAGAGGTATTGCTACCTGCTGTTTCTAACACTGCTGCCCACATGCAGGAAGGCTGTCCACCATACAGGAAAGGTAAAGGGACCACACCCACACGATGTAGGGATTTATAGTAGTGGGGTGTCATGACAGTGGTAATTGGAAGTACTACACAGCATGCTGCACGCAGGCAGCAAGTGGAGGACACTGATTGGTGCAGAGGCCATCACCTGATCATGTGCATCACCTACAAAAGGCATGTTGCAATCTATTCAAAGCAGCTCAATACATTTACTGGAGAGAGAGAGAGAGAGAGAGAAAGAGTAAGTGACTGAAAGTGAAAGTGAAGCAAGCAAACAAACAATCACGCAAACTAAGAAAGAAAGCAGGCTAAAGGCCAAGCCACAGGAGAAAAAAAAACTCCTTACAAGGAAACTATCCAGAACAGACCTCATTTCCACAACAGGTATGTGAAGTATATATGCATGTAATTGACTGTAGTACTTGGTCCATAATAATGGGATAGATGATGTGGAATAATGTATATGTGCTATCAGGTGTCATTGTAATGATGTTCAGGTGAACAACTGCTATGGACAATAAAGTCATAATGATGTTCAGGTGAACAACTGCTATGGACAACAGAGTCTGCCCTGTTGGTAATGGGCTATATCTGTTAACTGTGCAGAGCAGCACTGACTGACAATATGTATGCCATCACAGTGTGTGTTGTGTAATGGAAAGCATGTATATAACTGTGGCCAATAGCTGGTTGTGGAAGTAATGCCATAATGATGGACAAGTGGGTTCCAGAGCCCACCATTTGCAGGACACTCACATTTACATGTAATGTACCATGCTGAAATGCCATAGGTCTGTAATAGGCTTACATGCAATCTGCCCCTATATATGCACCCCTAATGTTAGGCTGTGTCCATATGTTGCACCGGTCTGTGTTGTATCAAGGCAGAACAGTGCATCTGTGCAGGAAGGAGGGTTAGAGATTGTGGACCTGATGTCTGAATGTACCCCATATATATAGGTATGTATATGTGTGTCTATATATACCTATATCTATGGACAGTTATGTCACATGTGAACCCCTTGTTGGGACCACATTGCCCTTGTCTGTGAAGGTGGGAATGGGAATTTGGGGTAGGACAGCAGGTATATGTGTGGCGGTTTGTTTGGTTGGTAGATAGAAAGGATAGCCTACAGGTGTGGTATATAACATGTGGTGGGTAAACACCCTGAATGGTGGGATTGGTCTGTGATGTGGAAGCCCCATGAGCCCCCATATGGAAACAATGGGAACAAGGCTCCCACCCATTGCTAGTCACAACAGCAGCTTTACGGCCCTGAAGGTGCTTGGCCTGGAGCCTGAGCAGGAGGAGCATGTGGACCCTGTGGTTGTGTACTGAGGCCCTCAAGGTGCTGTAGCACATCACACAAGTCTCTGTGGAGCTCCCTATACAACAGACCCTGGACCTGACCTCAGGTTACAGGATCATGTCTGTGTATGCCCCCAGTGGGGGGAACACCATCCCCTGAGGTGGTTCCACCTGAAGGTATACCACCAAGGCAACAGCCTTTAGCTGGTGAGAATGGTTTATGTTCATGCTTGTCAATACACCAGTCATGTAATGGCTATGGTATATTCCATGCACACATCTAAGACACCTAGCCATAATGCATGCCATACCTGTTCATGTATTGCTGCTGTTAACTGCACTGCATCACAGTGGCGACCATGATGGTGTATCTGAAGGGTATGTCAGACACCTGCAATATAACTAACATCCTGTCATTGTGAAATGTGTTCACAGGGATGGACATAATGGTGGGACACATGAACTACAGTAGGGACATTTCTGTAACATAACCCTTATACAGTGCTACAACAGTGTATATACCAGTATTACAATGGCAACTGTTACAGATCTACACTATGGCATATCATAATACTGTGGTACACAACCCTTAACACCTGCAATGTGGTCCCAACATGAGCAATGAGTGTGTAATACGGAATCGTAGGTTAGGGCAGCAAATATGGGGAATGCATACCTTCACAAACACTGGAAGCATATGTGTGCACACACTCCAGACAAAATATAGTAGAGGCAGCTGTTGAGGTACTGACTGCATGCATTTGTCATGGAAATGCACCTTTCAGCAAGTACACATCCCCAATGTCACAGCACGTATCGGTCTGCTGTCCAAGACGTTTGGCCATCAAATGTGCACACTTACCTGCAACAGAGGCAGGCGTGGCTTGCACACATCTTACATGACATGGCATGGACTCCATATCCAACAGGTAGCACCCATGACCTGGACATGTAGCCATATCTCACCATTGCATATGCCATGGCAAACAGTGCAGACAGTCATGTATGTGGCAAGGCTGTATGGGACAGGACTGATGTAGGAAATAAGCAGATGGCCATTCAAGACAAATGATATCACATGTTGCAAACTGGTCATGCAGGCTGCCCAGTAACATGCCACAACACTGAAGGGGTTGCAGGAATGTCCAGCAAGTAATGGCTGTACAGTACCCATGTCAGCAATTGCATGGACTCTACAAGCATGTGGCCTATGGGTTAGGGTAATCAGATGTGACGGTTGTACCACAGGAAATATCAGCCACGCCTCTCTATAGGTAGTGTATGTATTACAGAAGAGGTTCCCAACAGTCATGCATTGCAATGTGTACTGGTGTACCATAACCATGCTGGAAACCTACAGACAGTGTCATGTAAGATACAGGTGCTGCATAACCAATGCATCACCCTACATCAGGCCCACCATCCCCATCTGTACTGTGCCAGTGCCAGTCTACATCTGCATGTTTGCCAATCATTAGCTGGGACTAGGCTATTACACATGGTGTTCAGTGTGTGGGACACTGCAAACTGACACACATGTGTAGGCCATAGTTGTCAAGCATCTGCAAAAAGGCTGAAGGTGGGGAGAGGTTGTCATCATGGAACAACAGTGCACTGCAGCAGGGATCCTAAGGATGCTATGAATGGCTGTATCTGCACACACTCAGGTTCAGGAACTGTAAGATGTAACCCTGACTCCACAGCAATACTGACAGCAGTGTGTGAACTCCATGGGATGTGCACATGAATTAACCTTGCAATCATGCAGAGTTGGTGGACATGTGTAGGGTGGAATGACCATATACTGGCAAATGCAGATGTCCCATGTTAGTATACCCCTGCCAGGAATGGTGACTGCTGTAGTACACATAACAATAGGTGCAACAAACCATCATGATAAAGGCATGCACACATATGCATCCATGAAGTGTATGCATCGCTGTCAGCATCTTCACACCTAACACATTTGTTAGACACTGCATGTGAATGTACAGGACATATGTCGCATATCAGGCTCATGTAATGTGATCATATGTGGTGATGTGGTCCCATGGCATATCAAGGAAGAGCGTGTCGTATCAATAAGGGTGTGTACATTCCCCATAGCCACGGTAAGGTTTGACAGTTGTCAGTGTAATAGTATCGTATTGGTCATACATGCACCATTGATGTTGAGTTCTGTAAATCAGACATTAGGCATTCACAAATGACATCTGTCCACATATCTTCCCAGGTATGTGTCGGACAAACACATAGGGGCTGTGAGCATTAGAGCAGACATAACTGAAACAGTTATACACATTCAGCAATGGTTTGTACACCTGTAAAGTATGGTGCACAGTACATGACAGGGTGCAGCACAGGTGCACAGCAATACTGAGTACATGGGTGCAGTGTTTACCAGGGGAAGAGGCATCACCTACTAACACAGCCCATGCATCACACACATGTATACTGTTGCTAGCATGGATTGACTATAGCTGCACTGCATGCTGTTGAGTACCATATGTTATGCATGTTAACAGATGGGTAATGGGAGGTCTGTGTGTACTATTTTTGTGCAACCTCACCTGTAGGTGTGTGTGTGGGGGGGGGGTTCTTTTGTCTGTAAGTGTAATCTGGTGGAGTGGAAGAGGGTTAATCCATGTAGGATGTGCATGTGCATGTGTGTGTGTTTGTGTGTGTGTCCATGTATGCACATGTGTGATTGTGGGGTTGCTCATACGTCAGTACTTCCCTTTGGAATTGTGCAGTACATGGACATGGACTAACACATGAGACATCAGGAATACTTGTCTGATATGTAATCACAAGACAGCTGATAGTATAATAAGGTCTGTAGCATGGAACATGCATTGGGAGGGAAACTAGACACCAGGTATACCCTTAAAACTGCAATCAGCAGAACGGTGAATGACTACCCATGTATGCAGCACTACAGATGCATTGTGGAATTACTAGACAACACCAAGGAGTATATCCATATATTACTGTTGTCCACATCATAAGTTGAATGAGTAGCAGATCTGGCATGTACTGAGCAATAGTTACATATGACACTCCAGTGTGTGACATTATGGAGTGAACATAGTAGCCTTAACATATGGGGGCCATGCTCATGATGTCCAGACATACCCAGGGTGAACACTGGATGACAGCAGTGAGGCCTTGTAAACCCTACTCCACTCAAGGCACGGAGGTAATGAAGTAACAGGTCTTGTGTTGTGATCACTTGTCTAGGCAGTTAGAGGAATGATACATTAATGAGTGGATTAATGAGTGTATGTTACCAAGTGTGATGCAGGAGGGGAACTTACGTGAATAAATGTGGGACTGTCTGTAAACTCAGAGACAGGTAGGTATTATGGTGGACTTTAAGGGTGTGTGTGTGTGTGTATGTGTGTGTGTGTGTGTGTGTGTGTGTGTGTGTGTGTGTGTGTGTGTGTGTGTGTGTGTGTGTGTGTGTGTGTTTGTACTGTTATGCAATGCTGTACAGGTCTTGAAGTGCGTTTCTTGTTTTCCCTGACAGGTGGCGAGGTGGGTCATGGTCCCTTCTGCATGCAATCTGATGTTGGTGTCCATACAGACACTGAAGATGATGATACAACTGTTGAGGCAGAGGAAGGGTTGTCAGAGGCTGAAACTGCACCATCGTTTGACATCCCCCTGGTAGCCACCCCAAACCCGCACACAGTCACAGTGCCAATAGGTACTCCATCACCAGAGGCCATAGCAGAGGGACAGTTGGTGGTTGGTGGCAGTGGACAGGAGAGTGTGGTATATATGCCTGCTGTCATAGATGTCTGGCAGGGCACCACATAGGCAGATGTACCGGGATGCTTGTGGGAGGGCCGCTGGTTATCATGCCCCTGGCAGAAGTGCCAAAACTGGTACCACCAGGAGCATGTTTCAGACTGTCATGAGGATGCAGACACATATGGAACTGTACACCAGACAGAGCTTCAGGCTGCAGAGGGCTGGTCTCTCATCTGTAAGCGACAACCTCCATGAACTTGCAGGTGCCCTCCGTGATTATATCGAGGTCATGGATAGATGGTTGAGTGAGATGGTGGGCCTCATTGACCATGGATTGTTTGTGCTGGAATATGTGGTGGGAGTGGGGCAATGGCCATGTGGACTTAGGCAAGCAACACCAACAGCTGGTGGTCGACATGGATGTGCAAGGACACCAAGGGGCTCCCATAGTGCCAGTACCAGCCCTAGCACTGCAGGGGGGCACTGTCCACACCACACCACAGCAGGCCACATGCACGTGTCCCTGGCCAGTCCCAGAAGGGACCTTGTTCCAGTGGACATCTTTCATCATCAGGGGAGAATAGCATATCGAGGCCTGTACCTGGATATGCCCATGGAACTCCTGGCAGGCACAGTCCACGTTTCCATGGCCGTAGGTGGTGAACTGCACACCCTGCCAGATATGGTCTGCAGCTCTCCAAGAAACACTTATATAGGGCAGCTACATGGTAGAACTGTGTGCATGCATACCCACACACTATACAAACACACCTAGGGCAACCCCATACCTACACACGCCACATCACCATGCCCATATCAGCTAATTTTACCCCTCACCCACACACATGGTGTCAAATGTATGGCCCACTCTCAGTCTCTGGTAAACCAACAGCACACCCTGTGCATATGATGATACCTGTGCCACATCCCTGTCATCCATAACATCGATGCAGGGACAGGCTAATATGGTTCTGATGCACACAGTGACTATACTACAGTGTACCAATGTACTGCTGTGTAACATGTTGTCAGCAGTAATGTTTAAAGCTTACATGTCAGGTAATGTAGCTGTCCAGCCATGATGCATTATAGCTGTTAGTAATACTGACTGATTATGGTCTCAATAATGTTATCCATTTGTGTTGTAGGTGTACATGTGTCAGCAGGAGGACGGTTTGCAGTCATATTCCAAAAGGGGTATGGCACTGTGGTGACACCATGGCTGTGACATATCCTGGGTACAGTTGAACACGTCATAGGACTGTATAACAGTTACTTCCTGTGCCACATGGACAGGTGACCCCCTGGGACATGTAAACTCAGCAACCTGATATAGAGCCATCCACATACATGCACAGTCTTACTTGGCAACACTGGGACTAGACCCCTACCTAGGTATGTAGTGCTACTGATGTGTGTTGCTTTCATTGCACACACCACACAGCTTTTAGGATGAGGTGTGTTCCAGGTTACATGTTACATGCAGAACATCCCCAGACATGTACAGTATGATAATGGGCTATGTAATGGTTGTATATGGACAATACATAGTGTAACATACCTCATATACACATTAACAGACACATAACAGGCAGACACACATCTGAGAGACTTGGTCCTATCAGTGCTAACTAACTTGTCAATGTGTCCAATGTGTTACAGGTAGACTGCACACAGCATATGTATAGCTGTGCTGGATTGTGTTATCGGTTACCTGTATGGTTGCTGGTGACAGTGGTCACCATACAGTGGTACATGGGACATGTACCAGGGTACTATGGTGTAATGACAATTTACACAGCACCCAAACCCCACTGTGGATATTGTACAAACTGAAACCCATGATGACACTCCACCCACCATCACACAATCCCCATGCTGCGATACAACCCATTTTCCATCCCAACAGTGGTACTACAGGGATATGCATCTAATGCACATGCAGCAGGCATAGTAGGGTGATGCATTGTCATGGCTTACCTATGGGCAGCAACATTACTATCTGTAATACTGTGTGGAAATGCATATTGTAATAGCAGCATGTGGCCTCAGAATGCTGTACTCCACAGATATACACACATGCAGACATACACACACTTGCCAGAACTCAGTGGGTATCCAATACCTATCATCCTATTTGTACAACACTGTTGTGCTGGTACTGCAAGGCTCAGGTAGATGTTAGGGAGAGGAGTGTAACAGGGTACATGTAATGTCCGGTACAGCAGCAGCCACATATAACTATGGCAATGGGTGTTGCTGTGGGTGTGAAGGCCCTCATGGTATTCCCAACTACAGGTGTACTAGCACACAGACACTGATATCCTCAGTAATGCACATGTACACATATGTCAGTACTGTGGTGCATCGCTGTAGGTGGTCATAGGTATGTACCTGGCTATTGTCCATGGAGAGATAGGAAGTCTAGGGGATCTGTGTACAGTGGTATCATAGCACCTGCCATGTGCCAGCAGGCAATCTATTGACAGACACCACTGTGGTGACCCTCAGGGTGAGAGTGACATGCATCAGCCAATCCTCTGGGTACCTCCTGCAAATGACCACTGAAGCGATCCATTTTACATGTATGCAACATGTATTACAACACATGGTTAGAGTCCGTGATGGAGACCTGTACTCAAGCATGTTCTGTTGACTGTGGTAGTGTAGTGGAGGTACCCATTGCATGTGGTGTGTACAGGGTGCTGTGTCCTATCTGTGCTGGTTATAACACAGCTGGGCAGACATGCAAGTGTCAGTCAAGCATAGGTTGCCTGTACGTATCCAAGCTGGATACCTGCCATCTGCACAGGGACTGACAGACATCACCTTGCCAATTATCTATGCAGTAGGATGAATGTGTCGACAGATAGACGTCTGACACCAATATGTATGCCATTACTACATGTTGGAAGCCCTCACTGATGTGCTGTACAGACAGTACTCTACAGTACCTTTCCACATGTCAGATCATTACCCAGTATGATTTATATACTGTGACACATCTCGCACAACAGAAACACGACCGTGAAGCCTCAGAGTTTAGCTATGCATGCAAGGGTGCTTATTGCCAGTACTACATTTAGCAATCTACTCTTGCCTGGAAAACCACTGTCAACAGTAGTAACGGCATGATACACTACGTGCCAGTGTGATGACACGTCACCTGCGTTACTATCTTTGTATGTAACGTATTCACATGGATAAGAGTGATGTATAGGTCTTATATACTCAAGTATTCCATACATGACACCCACACCCCTTGCTATTGTAATGATAGCACATAGATGCATGTTTTGTACATGGCATTACATACACTTATTACAGATGTCATTACCCTGCTATGTTATCAGACTGGGATGTGAGCACTGGTTACCAGGGTTGAGCCATGCTTAGCAGGTGTCAGCATTGCTGCAATATTACAGCTAGGCACATTTGTGCACTGGCAAGCAAAGTATACACAGTGTCAGCACCCATACATTAAACCGTACATTGGCACCAGTTCCCTTTGCTCAAACCCACACAAACATGCTTAAAGCCGCTCAAAAGTGCCTTAACTACTCTGTATCCAGCAGCCCTTCTTCTGCCCAGCAACAAAATAAACAGCCCATGCAGGTCTTGAACCCAGGACCCTGTACACTATAGTCAGAACAGTTAGCTACTACACCATGACAGCTGTGAAGACAGTTGTTGTTTTTCCAATATATCTGTCAGTACACATATTGAATAGTATTGAACAATTGCTGTGACTTCCCCAATTGTGTAGTACTTGTTAGTGATATTACTGTTGCATCACATATGTTGTTATATCTAAATATACACATATCAGATACATACAGTGTAATACATCTGGGAAGGTGTACAGAACAGTAATGTTTACACATGGCAAGGATATAGATACATACATATACAAAGGTATATGTCTACATGTACATACACATATATATTCATCTGTATAGTGCATCATATATATGGCCATTTCTAGATTTCTCTGTATGTATGTATATATATATATATATATATATATATATATATATATATATATATATATATATGTGTGTGTGTGTGTGTGTGTGTACATCCTATTTGTACAGATATACCTATTTATGTCGATATATATGTAGATATCTATGACTATATGTGCATATATATCTAAACAGATATACCTATTTATGTCAATATATATGTAGATATCCATAACTATATGTGCATATATATCTGTCCGTATATGTGTAGACATATATAGCTTTATTTTCTGAAACAAACAAAAAAATACTTGTTTTCCCACCTTTCTAAGCTAGCATAGTCCAGTGTTCAGGTTAGTGCTGAATTCAGGGCTGTGTTACAAGTTTCTGTGTTTGCCCATACCTGACTTGGATAGAAGGAAGTTTCTCTGTTCACCTGTGAGAGAGGGGAGCTTTGAGTAGCCTATCTGTCACTGGAGGAGTGGTTTCTGCCCAGAAATTAGTAGTTTATTGGTAATTTTGGGCTAATTTCTATCTCTTTCATTTCCATGCTACAAAACCCGCATTTGTGAGGTTTTGTGTGCTGGGCAGCACCAGTTAGCTAGGGTTCAACTATTCCTGGTTCCACAAAGTCTTCTCTTCAGTTTTTCCCTTGGAGCTAGACAAACTTTCAACTTAAGCACTCAAACCATTCACTTCTCAGCCTGGCACTTGCTCAAAACTCATACCAAGTACTAATAAACCTTAGCACTAGACCCCCCTATACTGTGCAGAAGGACAAGGCTCTCTATTCGACCTTAACAGCCAATCAGTAAGGCAGTTCACTGTACCTATCCAGACATGTCCAAAGAGCAGTTTCTGTTGTACTCTCCAGTCCAACTGGTGAATCTGAGCATTTTAAGGCAATGTTACAACTGCCTCGTGTACACAAACAACCCTCTCCTCCTACCACCAAACACTAATACGTGTGAGAGATGCAATTATACAGCCAAACTGGAGGATACACTGTCTCAACTAAAGATTGGACCAGACAGTCAATCGGAGAAGGGAACTACTTGCATCACACCACCAGTCTCACATAGACCTATGAAACCAGCACTGGCAAAAACCACACATAAATACACGGAAACATACTCAGAGGCTCTAAATAAAAATCTGCAAAAGCAACAGAGACCTCCAAAGCAGACACACAAGCAACATCCACCCCCAACACAAACCATGAAACACACACTTCACAAAACCAGTGTGCCATGCAATCACAGCCCTTAAGACAAAAAAAGCATACCCAACACACTAGTAAAAGGTACACTGATGTCCCACTCACTCGGCTGAACAAGGAGAAGGTTACTGTTAGCTGCCTTTCGGGTACCAGGATCCGCCACATAACACAAGCACTCAGGTCACTCCAGAACAAGTACAAATATGACTCTATCATTGTCCATGTTGGTGTGAATGACCTGAGCCATATCTCCATGGACTAAATGAAAAGAGATATGGAAGAGCTCTCTGATCACGTAGCCCAGGCCAGTATTACTCTGACCTTGAGTAGCATCCTGCCCTCACCAAGACTGATACCATGGTATAAAGAAAAAAATTATCAATTTCAAAAATTAGCTAAGCTTCTGGTGTCATTCAAAGGGGATTCAGTGTGGTGTCATTCAAAGGGGATTCAGTGTCTGTCAGCCTGGGATGACATGCTCAACAAGCCACAATGTTTCGCTAGAGATGGCTTGCACCTGTCACCCTTAGGCTTTTGAATACTGGCCAAGGCTCTTGCCACTCCCATAGTGCCTTTTTTAGGGAAGGCTCAAAAGACAAACCCAATACCATAAATAGCACAAGTAATAAAAAACTGAGGGTAATGCTGCTCAATGCCAGAAGTCTAAACCTCAAATGCACAAACTCGAGACACTCCTCAGTATGGAGAAAATCAATATATGTGCAGTAACAGAAACCTAGTTTAAAGCTCCAGAGTGCACCCCAGCACTACCAGGCTACATCTCATGCCATACATTTCGGCCACAAAACCCGGACCAAAATACAAAAGGCAGGGGCATATCCATATTCATCAAGGATAGCCACAACTCCAGGTTAGTGGCACAGCACAATGCTTCAGAGATCATCCACGTGCAACTAACAATGGGTAAAACTGCAATTCAAATTGTAGCTTGCTACAGATCATCCACCATGTCCTAGGACCCCCATTCCACATTTATGGAAACAGTGGGAAACATAAAAGTCCTACCAAACCCCCTGATATTGGGTGATTCCAATTACCCAAACATTAACTGGGAGAACTACTAAAGTACTAACTCCCTTGCCCAACATTTCCTAGAATTTATAAACTCAAACTTCCTGGATCAACTGGTCAACACCCCCACCAGAGATGACAACATATTGAACCTGGTCATCACCAACATGGGCGACCAGAGTTCCACACCAGAGGTCAACCCCTTGATGGTTAGATCTGACCATAAACTAATTACTCTGGATATCCACATTCTGCCCCCATCCCCAGTCAAAGAAACCACCGTGAAAAACTTTTCAAAAGCAAACCACGTTACTTAAGACTGAGGTGGAAAGTTTCAAAGCCCCCATGCTAAAGGATAACACTGCCCAAGCTACAAAAACCTTTACTAATGCACTCTATGGGCACCTACAAGAATGCATGGATCATGCTATCCCAAGCAAAACCAAGACTCGCTCCTCCAAGAAAAGGAAACCAGTCTGGTGGACCCCTGCCATAAACAAGCTATACAACAGAAGGAGATAACTAGTACAGAAAAGAGTAAAATCCCAAGAAGGTAAGACATCCCTGATCAGTATCAGCAAGAAACTACGATCCCTCATAAAATCATCCAAGGCTAACTTCAAAAGAAAAATTGCCAAGGACTCCAAAGATAACCACAAGGCATTATTTAGGTATGTCAAGAATCTAAGTGGCAATTCTCAGATCTGCTAGGAGTTAGTGCAGAATGGTGCAAAATACACTGAACCAACCGATACCACCAACATCCTGGCAGACAGGTTCAGTGCAAACTTCATCCCCCTCTCACCCCAAAAAGGGCCCATAACCATACCAGAAGAATGTAGTCCCCTGAAATCACAGACTCTCAGGTTAAAACAGCCCTCTCCAAAGCCAAAAACACAGCATCAATGGGACCAAACGGTGTCCCAGGCTGCATCCTACACAAGCTCAAAGATGAACTAACCCCTGACCTAAACACGCTGTTCAATCTTATCCTCTCCACAGGCTACGTGCCCATAGAGTGGCGCACAGCAGCAGTTATTCTGCTCCACAAAGGTGGAGCCACAACAGTCTCTAGGAACTATCGCCCTATAAGCCTGACTAACTTGGTCTGCAAGGCTATGGAGTGCATCATCATGGATCTCATTAAGAGAGACATTGAGAACCTCGAAACCCTGGACCCTATCCAGTTCAGCTTTGTTAAGGGCAGATCATGCCTCCTAAACCTGGTGGACTTCTTTGAGACAGTTACCAAGGCTATAGATGAGGGAAAGGTGGTCCACACAGCCTACCTAGACCTCACAAAGGCCTTCAACACCATTCACCATTCTGGTATTATAGACAAGCTCACCAGCCTCAACATAAATCTTTACATCATGAAATGGGTTGCCAACTGACTCACAGACAGAACCTACATAGTAAGAGTTGCAGGAGCTAGGTCTGACTCTAAACCAGTTACAACTGTTTACCATATGTATCTATATGCATATATGTTTACCATATGTCCAGAACATGGAGTGGAGTCCTACCTCAGTACTGATAGTCTCAACTTCTTAGTGCAAGGGGATGTCATGTATGTATTGTAGGTATATATGTAGACTGTTGCTACTGTAACAGGTGTTGTCTTCACAGATGGTGTGTGTGGCAGGTCACATCTGCTTTTGACATGTACGCCATCGGTTACTGACAAACATTCTAAGTACATAATAGTACAGTGCCAATGATAGCACAGTAATGATCCTGTAGACTACAGCAGAGATATGACCAATATATGTGGACAGTCTGGCACTCTCTGGTCAGTCCATAGGTGTACACAGATCCCCTTTGTGCAAGACATGTTGACTAAGCCTGACAATGTGGATGTTAACAGCCATGTGCATGGGTATATCACGTAAATACTGGACTATATATGCCCACACAGTTTATTCATTCACACACACCTGCCTATCCTGACATATAATAACTGGTGGTGCAGAGATCACATGGCCACAAACTACCCAGTAGTTAGTGACATACATCTGTACAGAATCACACGGCTTTGTCTGAAATACACAACAGTTATGGTGGCCTGGCAGCAGTATGTATTTCAAACATCTGGACATAACAGCACACTGGGTAATTACACTAAACTGCTAGGCATGTAACAAAGCACTGTGCAAACTACAGGCAGACTGCCACAATACTGGACTACATTTTGTATGGGGAAATACACATGTACCTGCAAATATAGCAGGCTCTACAGGCATGTCACAGCACAGAGTAACAGACATCTGTGAGAAAGTGCAGACCCACAACCAATGTGAACACAGCCACATATGGTACGCAAACGTAATATGACACTATATGGACTGTCTGATAAACACCATCCTCATATGTGCCACTCACACACTAACCCTACATAAACTGGGTCATGACACAGTGTGGTCCAATGCCTGTCCATATTATTGGACATGTGTGTATTTGCACCTACAAACATGTGAGTCAATAGGGTACCAGACACTGGAGCAGCATGTAACATCAGATAGAACAGGACCAAGAACAATGGCATCTACTACAGTCTGTGTACAGGCCAAGGTATATATTCACAATACACATACTGTTGACAATCACCATAAGTACACAGACCCCACTACTGTGCAGACAACTGCAGAATGCCCAGGTTATGTCCTCAGAAATAACCCCTTCTATATATAACATGCCTAGCAGTCTGATATCTGACTGGCTTGTTATCAGGTATGATGTCAATAAATAATGGTGTACAGAACATATGCACCTCTTACTACATGACATATGTACAAAGGTTGACAGACGTGTGGCTGGAGCTACAAACATTGGGCCAATATTGGCATGTTGTTGTGATACCCTCATACATTTACTGTTGTAACATGGTTTGTTGTGACATATATCCTAAGAGGGATATGAAGTCAATAACTCTCATGGCTGTCACCATGTACTAACTGCAATCCTCAGACTATGCTTCTGCAGTTCTAAGATAGGTGATCTGTGAGTAACACAAGAAACATAAGACTCCAAACACTGTCCAGTCTGCAGATAACCCTACAGGTGGGAGTTTCCTCAGACACATAACACTGTCATGACAGGTATTAAATCATGTAGACCAGCCATATCCGCACACACCCTGTTAAACCAACATTACCCCAAATGCAGAAGAGCAATACTTACATTCTGTAGTCATGTCTGGCACATCCCCATCCTGTTTGTTGGCCTGTCTCCACAGTGTATGTTGTTAGAGGTAAATCCCAAAAACATCTGTGATGTTGTTTGCCAAACACCAACATGAGATCCTGCTCACAGTGAATGAAAAGGCCCAACACCCACATGATGTTCCTATATATTACAGTGTGTTTCCATGCAATTGGCTATGAGAATGTTACCACAGCTCTTCCACATGCAGTCAGCTAGAGGGGGACTGCAATTTGTGCAGAGGCCATCAGCTGATCATGAGCATCACTTACAAAACACAAACTGCTGCCTAAGCAAAGCAGGTGTACTTCTCCACATTTATCAGAGAGGGAGGGAGAGAGACAGAGACAAAGTAAGACAGGGAGGGGGTGGGAGAGTAAAACCTAAGCATGTTTGTGTCACACACTTACCAGTAAGGGGTTTCAAACCCCTAACTGACAATGCATTGCTATCACATGTCTATGCAGTTATTGCATGCGCCACAGAGCTTACATGTTGGGGAGCTGTCCAAAGTTATATATGATGGTGAATGACATCTGTAACAGTGATATAGGAGCAATAAAGTAGGTGTAGTACACGTGCTTGTCCACATGAACAGGTGTCAACATCGACACAACCACACTCTGTCAGGGTCTCACACACATTAACACAGTTGGCAGGGTCAGGAATAGACTTCCTAACTAGCTAGTTTGCCAAAATACAGTAATACGCAGGTATCAATTGCACTATAGGGGTATTCGGATGATATATAGGCAAAGAGTATGTGAAGGTGTCTGACATCAGACAGCATGCTTCAGTAGGCCAATGGGAGGTTAAGTGAGTGTGAATGGGTTCAAAATCATCATACTCCACACACACAGACACAGGTTGCCAGTACTGACATGCATGGGTGCATTGCTTCACAGGTGTGTAGTTGTTGACTGTGCCAGAAGGCTGTATAAGGCTAGGTGAAGGGTATACCATGGCACCAGGCTACATGACAATGGTCTGCAGTGTGGCTCAGGGGTGTAGTGTCTGGCTTGGCCCACACAGGTGGGTATTGTATGCACCATCCAGTCATCTAGGTTACTATTCATTTTGGTTCTTACTATTGTGGGTGGCCAGTGCTGTGCAATGCTTGCCATGTATGTGTTCTATAGTCCATGAGATGGACAGTGTCTGGGATGTGCACACGTCCCACATGCATGCTCTGTGACATGTGGAACTGTACCTGGGGTGCCTGGGCCATGTTGTGTACACAGATTGTTTTCATCAGATGTGCCATTCCTGGCCTCATATGATGGGAACTGGCAATGGACACCAGGTTGACCCTGCACCCACATTGACAGCATGATATAGGTATTCCCTGATATCAGTGGTGTCTGACCATACAGGGCATGTGTTTATGGCATGGTATGTCATTTGTGGGTCACATTTGATGGCACTACAGTTGTTGCAAGTGTTCAGTGCAGAACATAGTGAAGGCACACTGTCTGCAATTATGTGCCTATTGTAGTGATGGGACAGGGTGCCATGCCATCTGTAGTCCACTGCAATCACACCATGGTTACTATCTGTGGGCAGTATGCAGGGAAATACCAATGAAGTGGTTGTTGCCTAGCCAAGTGTGTTTGTGAATGAGACATGGGATGAGAGTGTTCTCTGGGTAATACAAGGGTTGCCTAAATTATTCGCCAGGCCTTTATGTCACATGTAGGAGTATGGATTGTCAACCTCAGCCACTCTGCTGTTTGACATCTGTTACTCTTGTAAGGTGGACATTGTGACATATAATCAGCCCACCATGTAAGAAATTTGCAAAAACCCGCTCCACAATGAGTCCAGTTGTTACAGACTCACAGCCACCACCACACAGGATATGAATGACAAACACAAACACACACACCGAGTCTCACAGTTGCCATGTCTGGGATTGGAACTCCTACCTAACTAGTACATCACACTACACCCTTACGCAGTTATAGCACACATCACAGAGATTACTGGGCTGCCTTTTCCCCAAAGGTGTATTTCAAGGTGAATGACATCAGCAGGGTTGCCAAAGAAGGGCAATGGAGGTTGTATTGACTGTGAATGGCCTCAAAAGCATTGCTCTCTACACAGACAAACAAACACACACACACACACAGACATCTATACTTGACATGTCTGGGAATAGAATCCCTACCGAACTAGTATATTGCACTATAGCATCACACTGTTATAGGCCGCACCACAGAGATTATTGAGCTACTTTTTCCCCAAAGGTGTATTTCAAGGTAAATGACATCAGCAAGCTTGCCAAAGAAGAGCACTGGAGGTTGTATTGACTGTGACTGGCTTCAAATGCATTGCTCCCTACACAGACGAACAAACATCCACACTTGCCAGGTGTGGGAAGAGAACCCCTACCAAAATAGTATATCACGCTACAGCATTACACTGTTATAGGAAGCACCACAGAGATTACTGGTCAACTCCTTCCCCAAAGGTGTATTTTAAAGTGATGGAAATCAGCAACTTTGCCACAGCTGGGCAATGGAAGGTGTAGTTCATAAGTTCATAGGGTCATACATTGATGCTAGGCTATCAGCCCTAGGCTGTATACATGCCTAGACATGACATTTCTCTGGCTCTGACTTCGTACTATATATACTTACCTGCACCCCTGTCTATCAGGGCAGCTGATATGATCCCCGGGGTGAATGTCCTATCTTCCATCCAATCGTCCAGGTCCCTTTTGAAGAGGGCCAAATGGAGCACTGTGCTTGATATGTGTGGTCAGTCTATTCCAGAGTCTGGGGAACCTCTGAGTCAGGAACACATCCCTCCTGCTTGTATTGTTCATTGTGATGACAGGATTTGGATCCCTGCAACATGTGGCTGTGAGGGTTTGGAATTCTCTAAGTGCAGCATGCCCAACAGCTGTGGGTTTGACATGGCATGTTATGTTAAGCAGAGATCGCCTCTTTATACACAATACATGACAGAGTATTGCTGGCTGATTTTCAGACGATCAGCATAGGGCATCTGGTTTAGGCCTGTGGTCATTTCGTGAGGTATGTCTGCAGCTTCTCTACTTGTTGCAGATGTCTTGTGAGGTACATATGTAACAGGCCATTGTAGTCTGTATTGGGTTTACTGAGAGATGCCTACAGTGGGACAATGGTCTACTTTTCCTGGATGTAAAACCCTTAGTCGGAGGTGTGCCACATAGGTAGGTTTCCTGACTGTTGTGATGATGTGGTTATCAAAGATGAGACCACTGTCCACCTGTGTCCCTAAGTCTGCTATCACACTTTAGGTGTTTAGTGTACTGCCACCTATGTGGTACTTCACAGCTATATGTCCCTTCCCAATGGGGGTAGCTATATATTTCTTGGCATTGATCTTGAGGCCATGGCTCAGGCACCAAGCATGTCTTTCTGAAAGGCCCTTCTGTAGAATATCCACATCATGTGCAGATTCAATATTGGCTCCCAGTGTGCAGTCATCTGCGACCTTTGTTTGCCAATGTCCCTTACTGTTGGGAACTACTTCAGAGCATTAGATGCCAAACAAGGGCGGTGCCATGACTGAACCCTAAGGTACTCCAGCTGTCACTTGCCTGGGGCTCAGGTTGGTGTCACCTACATTTACAGTGTGGGTTGTGTCACTACAGCAGTTGGCAGCCCATCAGGTGACATTGGGATTAATAGCCAGCATGATACATTTATCTATGATTCCAGATGGGGGGATGGTTCCAAAGGTCTTGGCAAGGTCCAGATAGGCTGTGTGAACCACCTTACCCTCATCCACAGCTCTGGAGATGGATTCACTGTTGTCATTCAGGTTGAGTTGACATGATTGGCCCTTCAGAAACCAAACCTGTTTAGGGTCCACTGCTTGCAGGTTGCCAATGCCTTTGTTTTACTTTCCATGATAATACATTCCATGGCCTTGCAGAGCAGGCACGTCATACTGCTGGGGGTATAGTTCCCAGAATCCAAGGTGGATCCCCCCTTGTGGACTGGGATAACTGTAGTTGTACGCCACACAGTGGGCATGAAGCCTGAGGTGTGACAATGATTAGACATGGCACATAGGTGAGGTGCAAGTGCAGTTTGTAGCTCATGCAGTACACAGCCCGGAATGTTGACTGGTCCCATGGTTGCTGTTGTCATAGCTCTGTAGAGTGTGTTTTTACCTATGTGGCCATTATTACCAGCATATGGCAATCTATCTGTGTTGAGATGGGCCCTTTGGGGGTTGGGAGGGGGTACAGTTGACACTGAATCGATCTGCCAGTATATTGGCAATATCCCTGGGAGGAGTAGATTTAGTACCATCCTGTTGTAGCTCACAGCAGTTCTGAGCATTGTCATTTAGATTCCTCACATAGCTATGGAACAGCTGGCAGTTGCCTCTGGCATCTGTGGCTATACTATGTTTGTAGATAGCCTTGGTGGATGTTATGAGGGGTCTCTGCCTTCTACTGTAGCAGGTAAGGGAGTATTTTGCATCCTGGAAAGTCCCCCATGCCTGCAAGAGTTTCCTCCTTTTGTTGTACAGTATGTTTATGGCAGGGGGCCACCACATTGGCATCCTTTTCTTGGTGGGGACTGTCTTGGTTCTATATTGGAAGGCATGATTCATGCATGAGTGGATGTGCTCATACAATGCCTTCATGTATGATTCAGCAGTTGTCCTTTCAGTTCCCTTCTGCATGGGTGTCACAATGTTAGTCACATCTGACATGTGTAGCATTACATTGGCTTTTGAGATGTGTGTTACAGAGGTGCCCTTACTGGGGTGTGGGGGAAGGATGTTAATGTTAAGGGTAATTAGCTCATGGGCATATCTGACCACCAATAGGATGACCATAGGGGTGGAGCATTGATATCCCATGTTGGTAATGACCAGGTCTTGGATATTTGAGCTCCTGGTGGGACTATGGGTTATATGATCCAGGGCATTGGGAATTATGACTTCCATTGATCCAGGGCATTGGGAATTATGACTTCCAAGAACCACTGGGCACACATGTTGGTACACACGTAGTTTTCCCAGTTAATGGCAGGGTAGTGTAACTCACCCAGTATTAGGGTTTTTGCTTGTATAATGATATTTCACAGTATGTTTCAAAGGCTGTACTTGGTATCATGGGGCATAGTGGGGGATCTGTAGCAAGCTATACAATTTGGAATGCAGTCTAAGCCACTGTTAGTTGCACCGGGGGTATTTCAGACACATTCTGTTGGGTAAGTAGCCTGGTGGTGTGAACATCCTTGGTGAATATGGACACTCCTCCACCTTTATTGTTTTGTTCCTGGTTTGCTGGCCAACATTTGTGGTGAGAGCTGTACCTGGCATTGCAGGGGTGCTCTCTGGAGGCTTGGATCAGGTCTCTGTTACTGTACAGTTATCAATGTTCTCCATTTGTAGGTGTGCATAGTGACTGTGAATGGCCAAAAAATCATTGCTCCCTACACACACACACAGAGTTTCACACTTGCCATGTCTGGAAATAGAACATCTATCTTACTTGTTTGTCACACTACAGCATTACACAGTTACAGGGTGCGCCACAGAGATTACTGGGCTACTCCTACCCCAAAATTGTATTTTACAGTGAATGACATCAGCAGGCTTGCCAAAGAAGAGCACTGGAGGTTGTAGTGACTGTGAATGGCCTCAAAAGCATAGGCTTCCTATACAGACAAATGAACACACACACAAACATCCACACTTGCCATGTCTGGGAATAGAACTCCTACTTAACTAGTATATCACTCTACAGTATTACACAGTTATAGGATGCACCACAGAGTTTACTGGGCTACTCTTTCCCCAAAGGTGTATTTCAGAGTGAATGACATCAGCAGGCTTGCCAAAGAAGGGCACTGGAGGTTGTAGTGAATGTGAATGGTCTCAAAAGCATTGTTTCCTACACAGACAAACACACATCCACACTTGCCATATCTGGGAATAGAACTTCTACCTAACTAGTTTATCACACTACAGCGTTACACAGTTATAGAATGTGCCAAGGAGATTACTGGGCTACTTTTTCCCCAAAAGTGTATTTCAAAGTGAATGACATCAGAGGGCTTGCCAAAGAAGGGCACTGGAGGTTGTAGTGAATGTGAATGGCCTCAAAAGCATTGCACCTTACACAGGCAAACAAGCACTCAAACATCCACACCTGCCATGTCTGAGAATAGAACTTCTACTTAACTAGTTTATCAAACTACAGCATTACACAGTTATAGGACACACCATGGAGATTACTGGGCTACTATTTTCCCAAAGGTGTATTTCAAGGTTAAGACATCAGCAGGCTTGCCATAGTAGGGCAATAGGGAGTGCAGTGTGTGTGCATGGGCCATAACTCATTCATCTAGAGGCAGACACACCACACTCAGGCACACATGGGTTTATATTCCACAGGTACGTGTATACAACTGCTAAATGAGTACTGACTTGTACAGTCATGTTGCACAGTTAGCACTAGCACCACAGACACTATAATGCTGAGGGTGTCTATGGTGATTGACATTTGCACATCATGTGGTTTTAGCCAATTGGATGTGTGCTGGGTGGGATAGGCCTCATCATGGAAGGCTCTTTGTCACTGTCACTCTCTTCCACAAATATTTGTATGTGTACCTTTGGCCTATTATAGTGCGTTGTTCTTGGATATATATGTTGTATTCCTATCCAATGTGTGTGCAAAGCATGACTGGTGTGTACGAGGAGTGTATACACTAACATCTGCGACTGTCAGATATGTATGGTCCACTGTTGTTGCCAGACATGGGCTTCATTTCCTTAAGTGTGTGAGCAAGCCCAGTATGACCTTTCAGTAGTTTGTTGTCTGACATGGCCTTCAATTCTCTAATTGTGGGAGCATGCCCAGTATGACCTTCTGTATTGAATGTGTGAATCCATTCCAGGTAGATTGTACTCCACTGCAGACATTTGTGTTCTACACCTACAGGTAGCAAACTGTTTCTGCGGGATATCTGTAGATCGGTTGACAATATGGGGTCAACATGGGCAAAGGATAGCGGGTTACTGCAGGTAATTGTGTCTGTGCTGCTTCTGCTACATGGTACTGGTGTTAGCAGAGATATTCAGAGATATGTACTGCTATACTCTGTGATGTATTATGCAATAAAGTACTATCAGGTAGACATTTTTCTTGCAGTGATGTCTTGGGGAGCACAGGGTGACTGCAGCTGTGTCCAGTATTGTGGTCAGCAGCCTACATATTCTTGCACACTCATGCCATTCTGGAGGGGAAGCTGCAGACACTTGCTGCTGGGTCTGTGTAAATGGTTTAGCACCTTGGTACAGTGGTGGCAGAGGATCCCATGCTTGTACATCCATCAACAAGACAGTATGGCCATAGCTTGCTGTGGCAATACCTCACAGCTGTACAGATTCACACAGGTTACCCAGATGCTGGGGTCATAATTCTGGACATTACCCCTATACATTGTGGTTTACGAGCATGTTTGTAGCCACCCATTCTTGTGTTTGCAGCCAGAGATAGTATGTGCACATGGCTGAGTTTCGGACTTCACACACTCCATGCCACCCATGCCCCCACAGCCCCCTCTATTATTCTATCCTCTTCCATACAATTTGCAGACATTCTTTGATATTTTCCCTACAGTTATCATCTCATCACAGCAGTAATTTGGTGTTGGTCCACAGATCATGCAGTGGGACGTGGTGGACATGTTACTGTTATTTGTCCGCATGGCCTTGCATTTGGGTTCTGAGGACTGTGTTATGTTATGTGGGAGTCCATGACATAACATACATTGGCAGTATGGGTGAGACACAAGCCTTTGGCAGTGGACTGTAGGCCATTTGGTAGTGATGCAGGCCAGCTGTAGCAGGCCATTGCATTCTGTCACTCCTACAGTCCCAGACTGTGATACACTATATTCCCCTGGGGTGACAGGGTAGGTGTGCAAGGTATTCATGCCAATACTTTCTGTCAGTATTGGTCCAGTGGTGTGGATGCTGGCAGGTTGCTACTTACAGCTAGGGACAAACCTGCATGGGACACCTGCTCTGCATGCTGCATTTTTTCACTATTGCCATACACAGGTGGGGGTCATATTGTACTTATTCCCAACAGCAGGGTTAAGTCCGGAGAGGTACCTGTAGGTGTTGGTGGGGTGAGCTGAGTGCATGTGTACTATGTCCACTACTTGCATCTGAGTCACAGATATGCATGGGGCATTCCACTTATGCTGGCTTGTGCAGGTACATCAGCTGTTTCTCAATACATCATTCCTATGACCTTTGTGGTCTGCCAGTGTTTGGCCAGATGACATCGGTATTCCCTACTGCAAGCCCAGATAGTCTGTTGCAAACCTGCATGTACAATTCCAAGGATGTGTCTATTTGACAGTTACATATTATACGCTGTCTGTCTGGGGTACTTCCCCCTGTATACTGCTTGTATAGCTGACAGTCATGCCATGTTCATCTTTCAGATGGTGACACATGTTACTTCCAAACATTTACTATGGCTTACTGTCGGGGATGTGGGAAGCATTGTGTTTGGCACTGCAGTTGTGAGAACTTGGTCCTGTCATCGACTGTACTAGGCAATGGCCACCAGGATAAACCTCATCATGCATACATACTGACCACTCTCACACAATATACAACACACCAACCTAATACACGCAGACCTGCATATTGTACACATGCTACAATCTATCCTGCTACCTTGGCCAGCTCAAGTAATCTGTGCTCCACTATTATACCTACACATACATGTTACTTCATTTCTACATAGTATTGGGGGGCATGCCTGTGTGTTACTACGTGTCTACATAGGATTAGGGGGGCACACCTTACTGTTACAACATTTCTACATAGGATTGGGGGGTACACCTGACTGTTACTATGTGTCTACATAAGAACGGGGGCACACCTGACTGCTACTACATTTCTACATCAGATTGGGGGGGGGCACACAGACTGTTACTACATTTCTACATAGGATTGGGGGGCACGCCTGACACTTGTACATATTTGGTATGACTGTACTGGCATGTCAGGTACTCCATTTCATTCCGTAATGTAACCTATCATGCTGACTAGAGACATATCAGTGTACTACAGGTCTTAGGTTTGATTGACCTACATTTCAGTTTCTGACTTCTTACCCTTATAGGTTCATAGGTTCATAGGTTCATACTAGGCTATCTGCTCTAGGGCATTTATAAGCCTAGCCAGAGTGTGTTTGGCATTCACCACCCATTTTAAATTTATTTTGCTATGCCCTTTTTCTAGGTTAGTATACTGTGCCTCTGTCTAACAGTGACACAAAAGTGATACCCGGGGTAAACCTACGATCTCCCATCCACTCATCAAGATTTCTCTTGAAGAGAGTCAATGAGGGACTCTGCCTAACCTGGACTGGGATTTTATTCCAGAGTGAAGGGAGCCTCTGGGTTATGAATCTGTCCCTCCAGCATGTCCTATTTATTTCAGTGCTGAGGTTCAAGTCTCTCGAGCGCGTAGCTCGATAGGATTTGGATTTTCTGAGGTGCAGCATGTCCATTAATTCCATAAATATGTCAGGCACAGATCGCCTCTGAGCAGGCGGTATGCCACTGAGTAGACCTGGAGTTTCTTTAACCGGGCAGCATATGGCATCTGTTTGAGCCCTTTGATCCTCTTGGTGAGGTACTTTTGGGGTCTTTCCAGTTGCTGCAGGTGTCTGGTAAGGTACATCCCAAAAGGGGCATTATATTCAATTATGGGCCTGATGAGGGATGAGTAAAGAGGCACGATGACCTCCCCTGATCTAGATGTGAATCCCTTCATGATTAGGTGGACTATATAAAATGTTTTTCTAACCACTTTGGCCACGTGGTTGTCAAATGAGAGATTGCTATCAACTTTGGTCCCCAGGTCCCTAATTACTTCTTCTGTACTTAATGGATTACCAGCTATGTGGTAATTTGTGGGCACTTTGTTATTGCCACAGGGGATGACTATACACTTTTTGGCGTTTAGCTTGAGACCATGGCTCTGGCACCAGTTGTCTGTTTCTATGAGGCCCTTTTGAAGGATGCTTGTGTCGGCGGGAGAGTCGATTATGGCGCCCAGTTTGTAGTCATCTGTGAACTTGGTCAGCCACAGTCCTTCCATGTTGGCCTGTACCTCTGAGAAATATATACCGAACAAGAGAGGTCCCAGGACTGAGCCTTGTGGGATGCCACTTGTAACTGGTTTGGAGGCTGACATGGCTCCAGCAATTCTAACCATGTGGGTTCTGTCCTTGAGCCAGTTTGCAACCCATCTAGTGACAGAGGGGTTTATATTTAAGCTGGTGAGCTTATCTATAATGCCCGAGTGGGGTATTGTATCGAAGGCTTTTGCGAGGTCCAGGTAGGCTGTGTGGACCACCTTCCCCTCGTCAATGGCCTTGGTAACTGTTTCAAAGAAGTAGACCAGGTTTAAGAGGCAGGATCTGCCCTTAACAAAGCCAAAATGGGTAGGATCCAATGTCTGTAGGTCCCCAATATCTTTATTTATGAGGTCCATGATGATCCTTTCCATAGCTTTGCAGACCAAGCTAGTCAGGTTTATGGGGTGATAGTTTCCAGGATCCGTTGAGGCACCACCTTTGTGGAGAGGGACCACTGTTGCTGTACGCCACTCTTTGGGTACATATCCTGTAGTAAGGCTGAGATTGAACAGTAGTTTTATGTTTGGGTTTAGCTTTTCTTGGAGTTCATGTAGGATGCAGCCTGGGACACCATCTGGTCCCATTGATGCTGTGTTTTTTGCTTTGGAGAGGGCAGCTCTTACCTGAGCATCTGAGATATCAGGGGGGGCAGCACTCTGCTGGGATAGATATTTGCCCTTTTGGTGGGGAGGGAGGGAGAAGTCTAACATCCCACTGTTTGACCTGTTGTAGTCTGTGTAGGCCTGGGGGGGGGGGGTTACCCATAGCCATCAATCAGAGGCCTTAGTGCAGCCTTTGTTTGTGTTTGTCTACACCTGTCCTGCTGGCTGAGACTGTTGTTCGGTATGTGAGCCTCCCTGACTGGCATGTGTGTGTCATATGGACACATATGTGGCCCAGCACATTTCCTGCAGTGGGTTTTGTCACCTTGTCTAATAATGGCTACTGTGTTGACACCAATATTTGTTACAGATCTCATGCTGCCACTATAGGTGTCTACTCTCTGCTGGCATCCCATTCAGCCACCCGATTCCCTTGCATGTTCACATCCATACCATAGATACAGGTAACAGCACATACTACTGCATTAGCCAATTGGTAGGAAGAGTGACTTACCTTGTGGCTGTGCCAGTATCGAGGATGGTTCTGGAGGGCTGCCTATGTCGGATGCACATAGTAGACTCCCTATATATGGTTAGGCACAGGTAGTGTCATGTTTGGCATCCCTATTACTGTATGTGTGAGTCAGGGAGAGGTGTCACTCCCTGGGTCCCTACTGTGTCAGTGTATGTACTATGCATTGCCTCTTTGCCAAGGCCAGGGCATACTGGGCATGCCTCCTTCTGCCTACTAGGGCAGGCTCAGGTTGTTCCTCCTCCGAGTCACTCTGTGACTGTGCAGGCCTTGGCAATGGTGAGGAGGTGTGTGGCCCTGCCCCATTCTGTTCCTGCTGCAGCTGTTTCCACAGGATCATATTGTGTAGCATGGCACATATGATGACAATTTGGGTACATATAGCTGGTGAGTACTGCAAGGCTCCACCAATGTATCTAGGCACATGGAACCATGACTTGAGCATCCCAAACACACACTCAATTATAATACTGGTCTGTGCGTGTGCCTCATTATGGAGTTCTTGTTCGGGTGTGTCTGCATTTCTGATGGATGTCATCAGCCACGGTTCCAGTGCGTAATCAGCATCCCCCACTAGGTGACCATAATAGATGTCGCAATTGGCAAATCTCTGGTACAGTTGTGTCAGATGCCAGATGTGGGAGTCATGATAGCTTCCAGGGCAGCCAGCACACACATTCATTACAATGCCCTGGGCATCACACACAACCTGGCAGTTGATGGAGGGAAAGCCCTTGCGGTTGATGTAGACCCTACTCTGCTCACCTGGTGATGCTTTGATGCATATGTGTGTGCAATCTATAGAACCCACTACCTCAGGGTATTCTGCTATTTGGTGGAAGTGTCACATATTGCTGGCCAACGCCTCACGGGTGTTGGAAAAATATACGTGCTCACCAGCATGTGCTTACATGGCATCCAGGAACTGGATGCTGATGCTTGTGGGATCCCCATGTTATCCCCAGTTGGCCTTTGGAAGATACCTGTGGCTAGTATTCTTAGGCCTAAACATATCTTGGTATTCACTGGGATGGGTTCGCCTCTATTAGTTCTGTGTGTCAGGCGTGGCTGGCACAGTTCAACAATTTGCTGTAGGAGGTCCCTGTCCACCCTATAGTGCTCCACTATCTCCAGCTCACGTAGCCCCTAGTAGGTTACCCTGGGTCTGTACACTCTTCTCCGCCTCCTCACTGTGGGTTGGTCGACTGTATTCTCATCCTCACCACCCTCAGCCTCTTGCACATGTTGATGTATGATAGCTGCTGCAGCCCCTATCATTTTGCTGCTTTTGTTTGTTAAAATTTCCAACTTGTATACACTGGTGGTGTAGAGTATGTGGGAAAAACCAGAGGGGAAAGATGTTTGCATAGTTTATAGTAGTGTTCTGGGCTGGGCTGCTGCCTGTGTAATTGGCTGATTCTGATACATTTCACCTACCGGCTATGCTAGTTCTCCTTGATTACCTTCCTACTGCTGTTTTCCCTTCCCATTGCCTTTCTGTTTAAGCCCTGGGGGCGCGCCACACAAACCCAGTGCTCAAATGTGCACAGAGCTGCTATTTCCTGACTTACTTTTTTCTTTTTCCTTTAAAACACGGTGCACAGTGCACACACCCACTTAGGCAATGTAAAGAGTTCTAGGCAGCCGCAGACACAACCCCTTGCTCAGCTCTGCTAAGCTAAGGGCAAACCCGAGCCACAGGGCTCCAATAAGCTTAAAGTATGCCTGACACACCTCCCTATGACGTCAGCTAACTCTTACGCTTGAACCATGCTATTCCTGCACTTACACGGTTGGGTGCTGGTTAGCATTGAAAGGAAAGCTGGGATTCAGTATCATTCCCCTCATTTGCATAGGATTGCCTGTTAATGCATATTTTCAGGTCCCACGCTGAGCCTGCCCCTTTAGCAACCACTATGCACTGACCATGTTGTCTTCTGCCTGCCATAGAGTATAATGGAAAAATAGTGATTTTGGTTAGAATGCTTATTTCAGGTTATTTTTTATATTTTCGACCCAATCCCATTTGCGCACCGCTGCCCTACACTTAAACAGCAGAAATCGGCTAAAAAAAATAAAAGTTATTTTTCTCTTTTTGTAACTGTTTTCCATACCAATGGCCATATATTTGACCATTGGCATGGTTTTGCACATAATATACACTCTTTATTTGGAGCTGTCATGGCTCCCTTTTGTAGTTTGCAGAAATGTACTCCGTTACTAACCGAATACATTTCTGCACACTACACTAGTCCTGCACAGCCGGCTGATAGCTTCCTGGATCACAAATTCACCTCATTTGCATGGTTTTCACCTACAAATGGGGTAATTTGCATACAGGAGCTGTGTACGTGCAGGAATAGTGCAGGAGCACTCGTACACGTCCCTGCAGCTTATTCCTGGATTGCACAGTGGTCATATTGCCTCCAGGAGCTCCTGCACTGTTCCTGCATGCCATGCAGGGCTTGCTGAATCTGGGGGTTAACCTTTCCACGTTTAACAGAAATGTTCATTACTGCCATATCATCTATTAACTGGAACATCCTAAAAATCCACCCCTTAGATGATGCTGTAAATGAATTCAGTACTTTCCTGAATATCCTAAATAGTCATGCACCTCCTAAAGGGAAGAGACTGAAAACAAATCATGCAATCTGACTATCCAACAGGAGCAGAATGCTAATGCAGGATAGAGAAAAATCATGAAAAGAATTGCAAAAATATAAAACACAATATCTTGAAAAATTCAGAATGCTTCATAAATCATACTAAAAAACAAATTAATGAAGACAAAAAACTATGCTATAATAACTTTCAGAATATTGGTAAACATAACCCTAAAAGTTTCTGGACAGCCATTAAAGAAATCTTGCATCACGGCCATAAATAAATTCAACTCTAAACCCTCTCCAAATAGCTCATCATTCACAACTGCAATAAAATTCAACTCTTATTTTATTGATAGTATAGCATCTCTAACCAAGGATTCCCCAACATCTAATCTTAACCCGGCCCAGCAACCATGTGTTATCACATCCACTTTCACCTTCAAACCTGTGCCCACATCCTATATAGAACTACTTTTAAACAAACTTGATCCATGCTCTTCTATATCTGATGACCTTCCAATCGAGTACCTTAAAACAGCAGCTGATAGCATCTCCTACTCTCTTTCAATCCATATAATTAGGTCAGTCCAGGAATTACATGTGCTCTCTCTCTGTCTGTCTGTCTCTCTCTCTCTCTCTGGAAAAAGTCACATATTATCCTTCTGCACAAAGGAAGAAATTCAGCAGACATTACTAACTTTAGACCTATAGCAATCAGATCCCCCCTGTAAAATATTTGAAAAAAAATGTATTCAAAACAATTGCTAAACTATCTCCTGCAGGAAGAACTGCCATCCCCTATGCAACATGTCATCCATCCTTCCCATAGTACTAATACTGCACTTCTAACTTATGCAGATGCTGTCAATAAAGCTAGAGATAATAGTAAACTAGTCTCCTCCTTATTTCTAGACTTATCTAAAACCTTTAACACAGTTTGTCACATCAAACTTGTTCTTTGAGTGTCCTCACTGGGTTTCTCTCAGCCCACCCTTCTATTGTTCAAAAACTACCTATCCAATAGGTATCAGTCAGTAAAATGGCACCCCACCCTCTCTCCATACCTGACAGTCATCACCAGTGTACCACAAGGCACTATCCTTGGGCCCATCCTCTTTAACATTCTCACCAACACTCTCCATACAGCCTCACAATATGACTCACCTCCAAAACATTACTCAGGAAGTTTTTAACAGCAACTGAAACATGGTTTTGTAACTCACAACTCATGATCTACCCTAAAAAAAAAACTGCTACTTTTTCCCACAGATCCCTCTCCCATGGAAAAATTAAATTTTAAGTCCTCTCTCGTGTTAATACAACTATTGAAGTCATGTCTCATGGCAAATTATTAGGGCTGATAGTGGATGATGGCCTTAAATTTAACCTGCATATACAACATTGCTTAAAAAAACTCATCAAAAACCAGGGATACTTTATAAAACCAAAAACGTTTTCACTAACAAAACTAAAGATACACTTAGCCAGATAGAATTTTGTAGATAATTCTGTCATTTGTAAATATTAATGTAAGCCACAGGCTTGTTCACTTAAATGTGAAAAGATTGTATTGGATGTTAAAATGGAAAAAAATGTAACAATAGTCAGTCTGCTGTTAGAAAGCTGATAAGTCAAACATTTCATGACTGTCTTTGATCTCAGAGCTCAGAGTCAGTATGTCTGGGCTAGCATATTCTTTCTATTGCTTTAACTTAAGGAATAATTACTAGAGTTTACATGTGGAATGTCTTTTATTGTTGTAGCTTCCTGCAGGTGCAAGATAACAAAAGAGATGTTAAAAATGTAAATGTTGAGCTGCTATTAGCCTGGGAACTAGAAAGAAATTATGTAATATGAAATGAATCAGTGGTACTGTGGTATCAATTTAAGGACAGAAAGAATGAGGTCATTTAGAATTTGTCTTGAGAACATCCAACTCACCTGCACTGTCTTGCTCTATATGTAAGTTTATTTTAGAACTGTGTTTTATCTTAGATATAGCTAGGAAATAGGAAGATTAATTTTTTTTCTGTATGGCTGTCAGAACTTTTCTACTGTATTATTTTAAGTATTTATCTGTGATCCCTGAACTCTTGAGTAGCACTGTGTAGTAAGAAGCATTGTCTTGTTTTTTTATTATTTATTATTAAATATTTTTAAACCTTTCAATTGTGGTTGTTTTGTGTAGAGTTAAGCTCTAGAGTACATTGCATGTATATAGTGATACTGGCCAAGCCACTCCAATAAGCCTTGACTGTTCAGTTGCACTTACCATTTGGAAATAATATTGCACAGTATAATTGGACACCCTTTCATAAGGGCCTTTTGGTAGCTGATAAATGTTAGTGGGTGGGGGCAAGTGGTACTACCATATAGTCTGAGTAAAAAGGGCACAGCTGGAGAATCTGTGCCAGCTTTACTCAGGAGTGTCTGTGTGGTTGTATATAACTCGTATCTCAAAGTGTGTGTGTGTCAGCTACTTGGGCAGGGACACAAAGTACTGGTTAGACAGAGAGGGTGCTGGAGGTTTTAGCTTGCCCACTAGGCTGAGATCTGAATGCTATAGCTGGGCCAGTGGGGAGTCTTATTGGGCACATGGAGAGAAAGGGAGAAACCAGCCCCAGACTGACTGTGATCTCTGTGTGTTCTTTAGGTAAATTGTACTTTACTGTGTGTGCATTTATTATCCTTTCTCTATATGGATGCCACTCACTGGTGTTAGTGGTGAGGATTGAGGCTCCTTGATTGCTGGGCCAGTGCACGGGTGTCACACTTGTCACTACTTATCTCTCCAACCTCCCTTACTTCTCCAAGGCCTTGGATATAATTAATCATAACAAGCTTATAAAACCTCTATCAGAACTAAATGTGAGCCAATCTACTATAGCATCATTTCATAATTACCTAACAGGAAGACAGCAGGCAATCAAATGGTACCAGGAGCTATCACCACTGCTCCCAGGAACAATAGGGGTAAAAGAAGGCTTCAATCTCGAACCTGTATTGTTTACTATATTCACCAATAACCTTTACACCTCTGCTCTGCACTCCTCAATCATCCAGTATGCAGATGACTCTACATTAGTCTGTGCCTCCTCTTTCCCCCAGGAACTACACCAGCAAACTCAAGCTTCCTTTCTCTCTGTCGAATCGTGACTCGCTGACCACCAGCTAATTCTCAGCCCAAACAAAACAAAACTTAGCATCTTCCAACCTACACAATATACCAATCCTGACCCCTCATTTAACATCATATCCATTAACAAAACTATCACATCTCCTGTTACACACACAAAGCTTCTTGGGGTTGTGATTGACTGCAACATGACATTCGATATTCATATCTCTCTCACAATAAAGAAAGTCTATAAAAAATTAGGTACTCTGCATAGAAATTAACAGTTCTTAACAAATACTGCTAGGGCCACTATTGCACGTACACATCTCATCTCTACACTACTTTATGCCTCTCCAATCCTCACCAAACTTAAGAAATCTGACTTAACTAAACTAGAAGCATGCTACAACAAAATCACCAAATTCACTGCTAATAGTGATTACATATCACACCACTATCGCTCAAAAAGCTCTATTGGCTGGAACTTCTTCACCTATTGCTATATAATCAACTTACCCTGTCACATAAAACTCTATATCATTCCAAGAAAACCCCATCACTAAAAGACCTGATAATTCCGTGCTCTTGTACCAGAAACCTGCACTCCACTAACAAAAGTAGCAAAAGACAAACATTCTCTGAAGTTGATAAAGTAATGAAATAATATGATAAGTTGAGCAAAATTGAGTAAAAACACACTGGTTCCACACAGCTGAATAAATATCAGAAAATGATTTATTCCAAGGAAAAACAAGTGAGCGCTTTCATGGATATTATCCGTTTCATCCGACTAGAATTCTAGTCTGATGAAGCGGATGATATCCGTGAAAGTGCTCACTTGTTTTTCCTTGGAATAAATTTTATTTTATTTTATTTATTTTTATTTTACATTTGTTGACCGGGCTAGTCTAGCTGGATATATTTCCATTTTCAGTAGAGGCCCGAGGAGAAAAGCTCCACAGAAGTAAAAAATGTATACATACATAAAAATTAACATAGATGATAATAAGCCATTTAGGAAAAGGTTAGTAAAAACAGCAAAAAAAAAATTCAAAAATCTTCTAACAAGTTAGTATAAAATTAATTACTTACTACCACACACGGAGAAATTTAAAACAACATCATACAGGAATTAAAAATACTTAGAGATCAGGATACAAAGATAATAAGTAATGACAGTGGAACAGTAAGAGTGGGGTAGGGAGAAAGGGATAAGAGGTGGAGAAAGCAGGTTAAGAAAGTTAATAGGGAAAGAAGCATGGTGTGGATGAAAAGGGAGAAGAGAAAAGATGGGAGGAGAAAAGAGTAAAAGAAGAATAAGAGAGATGGTTTGAGATAAGAAGTAATAGTGCAAGGTTAATCAGGTTTACTACAGGAACAAAGCCAGTGGTTTTGGAAGTGTCGTTTAATGTTTTGCTTAAAAAGGGGCAGAGAAGAAATCATTGTTATGCTAGTAGGTAACAAATTCCATTTAGTACCAACAGAATTGGTGAATAGGGAGTTACCAGCAGTATTATTAGATTTTTTAGAAGTAGTCAATAGTTTACTCGAAGAGCGGAGAGAGTTAAGATTGCTATAAGGGATTATGAGTTGGGAGAGTACAGGAGTGTTATTTGGTTGGTACAGTATTTTATGGGCCAGAATGAGTTGATGGATAGTAAGATAGTTTTGAATTTCAAGCCAGCCTAGTTGTTTCAAGTTAAGACAATGATGGGTTCTATAGGGGTTACCAGTAGCGAAGCGAGCAATGCTATTGTAGCAGCTAGCTAATTTGTTAAGGTTGTTTTTCTTGAGGTTGGTAAAGATGGGTGAGGCGTAAAGAAGAGTAGAAATAAGATGGGAAAGAGCAATCTTAGTTCTAGTAGATGGTGTAAGAAATGGTCTAATTCGATACAAAGATCCTATTTTTCTGTTGACTAGTTTTATGGAATTGTTAATATGTTGGTCAAAAGAGAGATTATTATCAATGGTAATACCTAACAGTTTAGTTGTAGCATCAGGTGAGATGACAGTAGCACTGTTAGAGGAGATATTAAAGTTTAAGGGGGAGGTCCTGGAAGTGGGGGTAAAGAGAAGAAGTTTAGTTTTTTTGGCATTTAGTAAGAGGAGACGACTGGAGAACCATGTTTCCACAGTATTAAAGACATTTTGGGTAAGCGAGATTAGTTCTGAAGTGGAAGATGCTGAGCAGATGAGTGTAGAATCATCAGCATATTGAATACATGTAGCTTGAGGGATTATTGTTTGCAGATCATTAATGAAGAGGGAAAAAAGAAGTGGGCCAAGGATAGAGCCTTGAGGAACTCCAATGGAAACAGGCAAGTAAGAGGAAATATGGTTATCCCATAGAACTGCCTGTTTTCTATTTGTGAGATAGGAATTAAACCATGTAATGGCTGAGGAATCGAAAGAGAGAGATTCAAGAGTCTTAAGTAATAATGCGTGGTTGACCATATCAAATGCTTTTGAGAGGTCAATGAAGAGGGCAGAAGAGAGTAAGTTGTTATTACGGTTCTGATTAATAGTATCTACAAAGGAAAGCAAGGCAGTTGTAGTACTGTGATATGGCCTAAAACCATGTTGACAGTATGCTATAATATTGTGGAGAGAGAGGTATTGTACAAGTTGATGATGAATACATTTTTCTAGAATTTTTGCCAAGGGTGAGAGGAGAGCAATCGGTCTATAATTTGAATAGTCGTTGGAATTTCCACCTTTATGAAGTGGGATGATATGAGAGGCTTTCCAGATATCAGGGATGATTTCTTCTTTGATGGTCCTATTTATGAGAATAGATATGGGATATGCGATGACTTTGGCAGCCTTTTGTAGAAATAGTGAAGGGAGCTTGTCAGCAGAGGGGGTGCAAGGTTTTAGTTTAAGAAGGAGTCTATAAATGAACGTTGTAGAGATAGGTTGTAGAGAGAATTTAGAGGAGGTGTTAGTTATGTTGCTTGGTTGGCAGAAGTTGTTAGCATTTAGCTGTTTAGCTAGAGCTTGTATAGTATCAGTGAAGAAAGAGTTAAAAGCATCTGCTGTTTGTTGGGGAGAATCAGGGTCAGCATTAATAGGGGAAGGTGTTTTAGAGGTTCCTGGGGAGAGGAGCTTATTGACTGAGGACCAAAAGAGTTTAGAATTATTTAGATGGTTTTGCTGTAGTTCAAGGTAGAATTTCTTTTTGTCAGATATTACTGCCTTTTTAGTTAAATTTCTAAGCTGACGGAAGTGTAGAAAGTCAGGGTTTTTTCTGTGGGATCTCCATGAGGCCCAGACTTTATTTCTAGTAAGAATAAGTTTTTTTGTTTCATGGGAGAGCCAGGGGGCTGGATTGGATTTAATTCTAATGCTACGTTCAGGAGCATGTTTATCAAGAATAGATAAAAAAGTTGTATTAAAGTAGATTACTGCCTTTTCAAGAGGAAGCTTTTTTAAGGTGTTCCAGTTACATAATCCGAGTTCCGTCTTTAATAGGTCAGGATTAAAATTTTTGATGGTGCGTACTTTCCTTGTAATATGGGGGATAGTACAATCAGTCTTTTCCCTAGTTATGAAGGTTAAAGAGTGATCACTAACATCGTCAGGCAGGGTTCCTGTTTTGTAGTTATATTCGACTCTGTTTATAAGTATCCAGTCCAGGATGCTTTCTCTATTACTATGTTTATTTCGCCTGGTTGTACAGGTAATAGTTTGGGTAAAACTATGTAGGTTGATATGAGATGAAGGGTTTTCAGCATTTATGCTATTCCAGTCTATGTTAAGGTCGCCTAATATAATAGTTTCTTGTGGATAAGTAGCTGATACCCAACTGAGATAATTCTCAAGGATAGGTATGTTGTTACCAGGAGGCAGGTACATGCAGATGATATAAAGAGATTTTTTGGAATTTAATTGAAGTTTAGCAATGATTACTTCTATTTTGTTATCATGAGTTGGAGAGTTTGGAAGGGTAGTGATATTTAGATGATTTTTATAAAGGATGGCAACACCACCACCTTTGCGGTTGGGACGGTCGAGTCTTACTATATTATAGCCCTGGGGAATAATTTCAGTGTCTTTAGTAGTAGGTTTTAGCCAGGTTTCTGAGAGGCAGAGAATATCAAATAATTGAGTATGTAGGAGGGCATGCAGGTATGGTACTTTATTGTTTAAGCTTTGGATATTAAGATGGCCTATTAAGAAGGTGTTATTAGGTTTAGGTGTAGGCACTAGGGGAGAAGGGGAAGTAGGACCAGGGTTAGGGTGGATATCTCCATCTAGGAGGGAGGGATTACTAGGTTTGTTTAAGAGGTTAATCCTTAGAAGGGTTTGTATTTTAGTTTTGTTCTCAGAGTACACTACATAGTTAAGGTGTGAGAGTCTATGGAATTTAGGTAAATGATAATTAGGGGTAGAAGAAATATTTGGGAATGGTATAAGTGGAAGGAGAAATTTTGTTGTGTGTTTGCTAGGGTGGCAGTGTTGTACATAAAGTGGTTTTTCAAAGTAGGACAGGAGGTACATTGAGCATAGGGTGGAAAGAAGTAGAAGTGAGATTAAGAGCTGGGTAGTTTGGTAGGAAGCCATTGTAAGAGGAGTAGGAGTATAATAGACAGAATATGAGAAAGTATGTGTTGAGATAGTAGAGAGGGTTGTATTACAGAAAGGTTAGAATTGGAACCAGGTAAAATAAAGAGGGGATAGGAATAATACAGAAAAGGGAGTTAGATAAGGGGAGGTTAAGATGGGAGGGAGAAGTGAAAGGAAATAGGAAAGGAGAAGTAAAGAAACGAGTGGGAGTATAGAGGTGGAGAAAGGGTATTGGGTATAGGGTGGAGTGAAAGGATTGGAGGGCTAGGATAGGGGGTGTGTCTAAAGAGCTATAAATTGAGGACCCCTGGGGGTGGGTGGGAATTGGGGGTAGGGAGGGGAGCGGAGTGAGTCCGCAGGGTGAACGGAGCGGGTAGAAACAACTGAAGGTGGGCTAGAAAGGAGACAATCAGAAATGCAGGTAAGTTTGATGGGAATAGAAAGATTCCTTTCACCAGTGGGATGAAAGAAGTTAAGTAAAGCATACAGTAGGAGAGAAGGAAGAAATAGGTGATAGTGTAGCAGGTAAGGATTAGGCAGGTTTCAGCAGTAGGAAACGAAGAAAACTACAGTTAGCAGGGAGCTAGATAGACAGCAAGGTAAGTACAGAGACTAAGGGAGATCAGAAGACCAAAACCCTAACCTTGCAAACTTAAACGGGGATAGTCAGAGGCAGTAGAAGCAGTAGAGAAATAATCAGTGAGAGAAGACTGCCATCTACTGGATAGTGTAGGTAGTAGAAATGTGAATAGGGGCAGCTGAAAATAGGATAGCGAAGAGTTGTAGGAAGTAAGAGTAGAGAAAAAAAGCTAAAAAGTAAGGGGTGTGAAGGAGTAGTGAGGGTTAAGAAGAGGAGAGGTACTGGCTGCTAGGCTCTAAGACATAGGCAATTGTCTAGACTCTTCAGATTGACCTAATAGGAGGCTATAAATCAACAAAAATCAGAGCCCAGAACCTACTTTCTGTTCCTTGAATGGAGTGAATTTAGGAAACCAGCAACTTTCAATCCTGTAGGCAGGGCCAGGTTCGTCCAACACCAGTAGGAAGGTAAACAGGACAGGAAACAGTAGAGATTAAGCTAGAAATCTAGGGAGACAGGTAAGGCAGATTGGTAGGAAGGGAATAAAAAAAAGAGACAGGGTTAGCATAGATGTTCAAATACAGGAGGTACAAGAGAAAAAATAAAAACAGTACAACAAAACCAGCTGAGGTAAATAGCAGCAAAAGGCAATCAGTTTATATCTAAACCACCTTTAGCAAGTAAATGTCTAAAAAACTGTCTAAAATGTCAAAACAGCAGGTAAACAAAGTATAACAACATAGGTAGTACGATAGCACTAAAAGCTTAGCAATAATATCAAGCTATACTGCTCTTTCTGAAAGTAGCGCCGAGAGTGTAGGGTTGATAATTCGATAATGTGGATAATTAGTAATACAGGCAATATGCTCCATATGGAAGATAGTGGGTTGAATAACTACAAGATGTGGCGTATTGACTGTTTGCTACGAAAAAACCCAAGTTATACAGCCAGTAAGCTCCACGGGGAGGCGCAGCTGTAGTAGTGATAAGGCTACAAAACTAGCGACAGTCAGGAATAAACTATCTGTACATTCATGTAGGATTCGTAATACAATTCAAAATATCTGGAACAAAATACATTAAAAAGAACTATAATATTGCTGTAATGTGTAATATCAGCGGCTAAAAACGCTGTAAATCTAGATGGCCTCAATGCAGGGAGCGCATGCTTATATCAACATCAAGGTATAACAATTATACGATCAACATTGGTAATGTATGCTTTGTATCTACAAATGCCACGCTATACAAATAGTAAGGGAGGTACAGCTTTGGTAGCGGTAAGGCTTCCAAAGAAAAGACAGTCATAGATGATTCAACCAGTTTAGAAAGAAGGTTAAAATACAGCAAGGATAATGTAACATAATGTAAAATTAATAGCTAGATAATGTAATATATTGTAATATTAATAGCTAGAAACGCTTTGATACTATATAGGCTCACATTAGGGAGCGCACAGTGAATAGAAAAGAACAAGAATGGTGTAGTTCAGTTTGCGACGGCAGAAACGCCAGTTAATGCAAATTTAAGCGCCACGTGGGTGTCGCAGTTTCGGTAGCAATAGCACTACAGATCTAGTAGCAGTCTAAAGATGTTCTAAATGTTTGGAAGTGCGCCAAAAAGAGAAATGAAAAACACAGTTCAAATAAAGTATTATCAGCTAGAATCTAAACATTAGCTACCATAAATAACCTTGCAGGTAATAAGACAGGGTTTGTTGATACCATAACAATTCCTTATAAATGCTCAAAAGAAATCATAGCAATAACAGTTGTACAGGTGAAATTATTTTCCGATATTTATTCAGCCGTGTGGAACCAGTGTGTTTTTACTCAATTGTACTCCACTAACAAACTTCTCCACAAAGTAACTAAAGAGAATAATGCAGCCGGTCCATCCATCTACTCTAACATAATAGCCAAACAATGGAATACACTTCTCCCTCTCAGCACAGCGATAACTTCCATAAATAAATTTAAAAAGCCATTTTTGTTGAACTCATGACTCTGCAATTGCAACAGTCAAGGTTAATATTAGGACCCCCTCCCTTCTCTCACTTTACCTCCTTATTTCCCTACTTATCAATCATGCCTTCACCCCAAGCTTCTTCTCTCCTCACATCTCTTATTGTTATACCTACCTGTACCTTACACTTGGTTTACTTAATGACAGCTGCTAAAATGTAACATCTACTTTCTGTTGAAACTAATATTTTGTTGGTGATATTATATATAATTTTATGTCTTATGCTAAATAATGCTACTTGCCATTAATGTACTGTGCTGTGTGAATTCAAATCAAATGACTATTATTGTGTGTATAAATGTTATTGTGGAGCTTTTCTCCCCGGACCTCCACTGAAAAAGGACCCATGCCCCATTTGGACTTTCCTGGTAATCAAATGTAAATAAATAAAATAAATAAATAAATACCTATCTCCTATCTACACTTCATTGTGGTGCTCCCATCCTTACTAATCTTTGGGCATTACAAAATCAAAACTTGAACAATCTGTAACAAAGTCGCAAAATCTGCAGCAAATACCCCCATCTGAACCCACCATTGTATAGCACAAAAATCCCTAAATTTGTTAGATGTTCCTTATCAACTACCATATACACAGCTTCTTACCACCTGTACAATTATCCAGAATCCATCTGCTTTCCCTGAATTAAATAACATTCTGCACAACTATGTTTCCAGTCAGTCATTATGATGCAATGACTAAAAACTCCCATACGTCCATAAACCTATCAAATCTTCTGGACATTGTCTGTTCTCATGCCATGTTGCTAAAGCCAGGAGCTCCGTATCGCTCTACATCAGGTGAATTCCCTTCTCTCCATCCTTCAAAACCATTCTGAAGGACTTCCTAGCCCAAAGCTCTGTTCTTGCTCAACAGCAGAATAAACTATATCCCTAAATTTGAACAAGTACCTATTCATACCTTCCTCCTATCAATTTCTCGCCCCTGGCTTTCTCTCTAAGTATACCATAAGCCTGCTTTTTTCTCACTTCATATTGCAATTCCTGTTTGTAATTATACTAACTTACCTTTAATTTTTTTATAAATTAGCTAAAAGTTATCTAACTATTAAATCATTATCATATAATGCCATGGTCTCAAGCTAAATGCAAAAAAAAATGCGTAGTAATCCCCTTTGGAAAAAACAGAGTACCCGGAAACTACAACATAGGAGGTAATCCCCTGAAATCTGAAGAAGAAATAAGAGATCTAAGGACCCAAGTAGATAGCCAGCTTTCCTTTGATAACCATGTTGCCAAAGTGGTTAGAAAATCCTTCTATGTGACCTATCTGATCACGAAAGGGTTCGCATCAAGATCTAAGGATGTAATGGTTCCCCTCTACTCTTCCCTCATCAGACCCATTATTGAGTACAATGCACCAATTGGAATGTACCTGGCTAGACATCTCCAGCAGCTGGAGAGACCACAGAAGTACCTAACCAAGAGAATTACTGGCCTCAAACAGTTGCCCTATGCAGCACGATTGAAAAAGCTAAGACTGTTTTCTGTTGCATACCGCTTTCTCAGAGGCGATCTCTGTCTAACGTACAGAGCCATGTCCAACCCAAAATTGTTGAACATGTTCCATCTTAGCAAAACCAAATCTACTCGAGCTACACGCTCTAGGGATATAAACCTCAACACAACAATGAATAGAACATGCTGGAAGGATAGATTCCCTTCGCAGAGACTGCCCTTACTATGGAACAGGGTCCCGATCTACATAAGACAGAGCCCCTCACTATAACTCTTCAAGAGGAACCTTGATGAGTGGATGGGTAACAGAAAGTTCACAGCGGGGATCACACCAGCAGCACTACTAGATAGGGGCCAAGGGTACTAGCTGCTAGTACAAGAGTCTAGGGAACTACTAAAGGGGCGGTGAATACCGCACAACGTGGCTGGGCTAATATATGCCTTCGGGCACATAGCTCAGTACCAACCTATGAACCTATGAACCTATCACTTGAATCTATTCTTAACCAATGTTTTCATATTATGTCTAATTTATGGTACTTATTTAAACTGTAGTTGTTTTTTATATTATTTTTAAAGACTGCAAAATTGTTGTTCTTAAAATGTTTTATAATAATTTGGAGCTTTTCTTTCTTGATCTGAGCTTAAAATGGACTTTCCTACTAATCAAATGTAAATCAATCAGTAAATAGATAGATAAATAAATATACTTTATGATGGTTATATGTAGAGACTATAATATTGCATTTGGTGAAACTTTAGAAAATGCTGAAGAAAATTTCCATTGATAGTTGCACTCTAAGCTGTACATCCTGAAAAATATTCAGTGTTATTTACATTGTTAATTATACAAATTAGCATAATTTTCATGTTTTTGTAAATATCTCAGTAAGCAGCACTCAGAAATGAACGTCTTGCTGTCATGTGCAAGCTGATGTTTGGATAAGAATATGTCTAGTTTGCCAGATATAAAAATATGTTTGCAAAACTTTAAAGAAAAATGTAATTTGGTTTTATTTTGCGTTATGATATATTACAGTATTAATGTAAAGACTGTGAATCCACTATTAACAAAGTAAAAAAAATATATTGATATTACTGTCTGCATCTTTTTAATACTATTTGCTATTCAAAAGTTACTTACATTTTTTGTAGCTTATGCTTTTTAACTTCATTTTTTTAAATGATCTGGAAGGTAAAGATTTTGTAGGTAGCTAGAGTTTTAACATTAACCAACTCATATGTTAATAAGATATGTTTTAAGGAAGTCTAAGCAATCCTAAGTCCAGTAATTGTATCTAGCTTTGTATACTCCATTTGCAGAATTACTTCTTCTTCCTGAACTCTAAAGCCCATAATTAAAAAGTCAACAGATACCAATCCCAAAGAAGAAGTGCTATAAATGTATTAAATGATGTGGCGTTAAAACATGTTAAGTACCAGTGCTCATTCATATTATTTATTTGTCCTCTGTTGACAGGATCAGTCCCACTAGGCTAATAACCTCTTTTCAGGGGACACCTAAGGTGGTACTTACATTAACAGGAAATTTGGTCAGGGCAGCAGGATACCTCCCTCATTCTTTTAGATAGGTGCCATGGGATCTTTTACATTCACCTGAGCTTCCAACAAACTTCTGCAAATGGTGCCTCTGTTTAATGTCTCAACTAAGGGAAGGATCACACAGTTGTGAGCTCAGTTTAACATCTCTTCAGAACGATGACATTCTCAGGAATGCAGCGCCCCCGTTATGCTGTAGTAATTCATCTACCTGGTGTGGGAATAGAACCCACAGCCTTATGCACCAAGGATGAGTGTACTACTTTTTGCACCAGTAAGAATGCTGATGATTTTAATACCTACAGTTGTCATTTAACCACAATGTTCTGTGACGTTTCTAAGAATGGCTTACTATTCTTAGTATACCCCATCCACCAACTTTCCAATCATCCTGCTATAAGTCACCAAGTTAAATTGCTTACTAAATAATACAAATATCACATTGACAGTGTATCAGTCACAAAAATAATTCAGGTTAGTCTGTCAAATATGCTTAGGCTGATTAATACATACATTTGCAATTAAATGGCTTAAGTCTCCTTTTCATATCTTCTCCGTAATCTTCATGTGTTAAACGTATTGGTCTATACAATGTAGATCTCTGTATGGTCTGATTTTACATAGTGGAACTGTGCGGTCTGATTTTACATAGTGGAACTGCAACTGCACTTTTGCAATCATCAAATACCTTCTTATTGTATTAGTGACAAAAGAAAGATAGTTGTGACTAATATATCTGCCATCTCTGTCAGCTCCTTAACCACAGTAATGGGTATAGGTCTGTGATAAGCAAGCTTAAAACAAAATTCATCAGAACCTTGCCCTAAACCAGAATAAAAAATTATAATACATGACTGTTTTACTGATTCATAGCTCTAGGGAAGCATATTTAGTGTAAAGGATATTTTTAGACTACACTTTCAATTACTCAGAGGTGGCTGTGAGGTTAATAATATCTTGAAACAGCAGACAGGTAAATATGTTCAGCAGCAGAGGCAAAAGATATAAGCCTCTGTTACCTAATCATAGATATTTATAGTTTATTCTTTTTATGGATTTTTTTCTGTTTCAGCATCACAAGCGACTCAGACATGATTACAACTTTTGCATGAAATACAAAAGATGGTAATACAAGAATCATCATGTTCATTTAAAGCAGTTAAACTATATATATATATATATATATATATATATATATATATATATATATATATATATATATATATATAATATAAAAGAAAACATTAGACACATTAGGTTACACCATTACGCAAACAATACTTAAGGAAACAGAAAAATACATATTGCCTTTACCAACTAAGCCATTTCTGGCACTGCTAAGTAAAACTGTCACCCTACCGGTTTCCCAGTAATGTGCCACTGTGCTGAAGGAAAACACAAACAGACACAAACATATTGTCCAGTTTCCAGTTTAGAAACAAAGTTTGGTTAAAATGCACTTGCAGTAAATTCTTGATCCAATCAAGACTGTGTATAAAGCTGGTCATACCTGTCATATATGTTCGAAGTATTTAGCTTAAAGAAAAGCATATGCAAATAGACAAATACATCACACAGACATGCCTGTATTCATTACATGCACATGCATACATATACATTGTCTGTGTGTGTGTGTGTGTGTGTGTGTGTGTGTGTGTGTGTGTGTGTGTGTGTGTGTGTGTGTGTGTGTGTGTGTGTGTGTCTGTGTGTTTGAATGAAGAGCTATGTTGACATCTATTTTATCAACATAATTTGGTTGATGCAAACAAAAGGTCAACTGGTGTGTGACATTGACAGTCCCCTAGTAGGGAGATATCCCCTTTTTCCAGGGATTGATCAGACTTAGAGTTGCTACACATAATTAGCAGAAGTTGTAGTGAGTGCTGCAGAAACACTTGCATTTGGTTTATTCCACTTCTGGGTAATCCTAAAGCATGAGCAAAATGTGTGGATGTTTGTTGTTTTAACTTTATTGCATTGATATAGTGGTTGTCCGTATATTCGACCAGGTGTCATAGATCCATACATATATATATATATATATATATATATATATATATATATATATATATTGATATGTATACATACATACACATATATATAGATATAGATATAGAATTATAGCGATATATATATATATATATATATATATATATATATATATATATATATGTATATATATATATATATATATAGGTCCACTATGTAATTCTGAAATACTGAAATCCTGAATTTCAGTATTTTGAAATTACATAGCTGAAAATACAACTACAATACACAATCCCAAAACCCCATAACCGTGAAATTTAAAATCCCGAACGTGCTCTACACATAAAGCACACACATATACACATACATACAACTACCCTCCCTACAGATAAGCAGGGGGGCAAGCCCCATTGCACCCCCCACACCCCCCTACTTAAATATTCTAACTTCGAGATCGCACAGACACATAAAGGAAACTCACACCCACACATTTTACAGTCCCTCACACACATCACAGTCACAGCACAGAGTTACACACACTAAAGCCCCTAACCAACACACTTACACATACATACTTACATATATATATATATATATATATATATATATATATATATATATATATATATATTGAATGGATGGAACCTCATTCATAATCTCGAGACCTGAATCAGGAACTTCCATTCACTCGAAATTGTGAATGGGAGCCTTAGGTGTAAAAAAATAAAAAGTTAACTTACCTTATTTCAGGGGGCCAGGTCCCCCTGTACCCTAGCAGTTTACATGTGAATGTTCTATGACCGCACTATAGTGGAGGAATGGAAAATCTTCCATTTTGCACTTACATGTATAGCGGGGAATGGGAGATTTCCCTTTCCTTCACTATAGTGTGATCTTGGAGTATGTATATTCAAGTAGGGGAATGTGGGGTGTGCAGAGGGGCTTCAAACCCTGCAAAAACATTTGAAAGGTGTTAATTTTTTTTTTGTCCCTTTCAAATGTTCAAGTTTCTCTAAATTCAAGATTCTGGTTTCGAGTTTATGACTTTCGAGTTTAGAAATATTCAATCATATGAAGAGGAACCATATATATATATATATGTGTGTGTGTGTGTGTGTGTGTGTGTGTGTGTGTGTGTGTGTGTGTGTGTGTGTGTGTGTGTGTGCGTGTTTGTGTGCGTGCATGTATCTTTATATACACATGCATATACATAGACAGAAGGAGAGATAGAGAGTGTATGGCCCATTGGTGCAGTGGTTACTACTGCTTTCTCATAGTTATTGGTTCTTTAGCTCTCCAGTTTAATTCTCAGCTAGGCTGCTTTCTGTGCAGCACCAACATGGATTTCCACTTAGTAGTCTGGTTTTCTCCCTATCAAAAAGTCATAATGTAGATGAAATGGTGTTACTGCAGTATTCTTACAGTATGTAAGTTGTGTGAAAGTGTGTGTACATCTCATGCAAGGTGTCTGTACCCATTTCAGGTAGAGAGATAGATAGATAGATAGATAGATAGATAGATAGATAGATAGATAGATAGATAAATGACATTACAATAAACTTTTATATTGAAGTTCATTGGAGATTCCCATAGCTGACAACAAATATCAAGGTCTGTCTTGAATAGCATATGTTTGCATATTTCACATTGAATATTACAGAGAGTGTAGCATAGCAGTACATTATTTATATTGAATTGTAAGATTTAACTTGTTAAAATTCATTTATAGGGGCAGTAGTGCAGTGGTAGCATTGTCGCCTAACAGCAAGAGGTTCTCCTATTCATTTCTCGGCTGGAGCACCTTCTGTGTGGAGTCTGCATGTCCTCCATGCGGTCGAGTGGCATTTGAAAGATGTGCGTAGAATGGGCGTGCCTTTGTTGAAGGTTGGGCGTCGAGCTGTCACCTCGGAACCGTAAAAAATCTACTGCCAATCATTATCAGACCGGAGTTCCGCTGTGGCAACCCCTAACAGGGAGAAGCCAAAAGAAGAACAAACAACTTGTTAAAATTCATTTATTATGCTTAATATACTAGTCAGTGAGACATTCCTGAGCAAGACTTTAGGTTGCTAATTTCACAGTCAGTGTCAGTAGTAAATGGGTAGCACACTTGCTTTGGTACAGAAGGCTGTGGGTTGTATTCCCATACTAGGTAGACTAATTACTGACACTGTAGTGCAGTATAAGGTTAAGTGCTGCACTCCTGCATATGTCATCCTTAGGCTGAGATGTTAAACTCAGGTGTCACCTGCTTGAGTTGTTAGTAGTTCAGGTGGATGTAAAAGTTCCCATAGAGCCCATCAAAAAGAGTAGGGTTTTTTATTGATATATACATTACATATCATTTGCATATTTAATTATTTACATCAATTTACCAATCTCCATACATTATAAATTTCAATTTAAGCATTTCCCCCTACTCTTGTATCCACAACCAAAACATTATTTTTTCCAGAATCTTTGTCAAAGTCCATTTTCCTTTGCATTTAATTTCATTTAGTCTCTGGCAATTTTCTTGACATCTTTCTGTTTTCATGCACCATAAAAAGCAAATTATGCCCATATTTATCTGCTCAAAATTTAGCAAACAGTTCACCCTATTATGTTTACATATTTCTTTCGACAAACTAACTCTTTCACATTTCAAAAACACATGCTCAGTAGTCTCAAACTCTCTAGATTTATTACCTAGTCTGTCTTGCTTTTCCTCGTATGGCATATTTGCCTTAACGAGCAATTTTCTAATAGATATTCTCTATAAATATCATTATATTCTTTAATATTTTTATAGTTATTATATCTCATCATTATGGCATATTTTCTTATCAATTTCTAGATGTCTCCTTGGCTCAATGCAATAAAATGCTTTCATAATATTTAAGTACCATTCCTTTGTATTTTCCCATATAATGTATCATTTCTTCATTGACAATGCTTTTACTTATTTTTTAAGTTCCATTCCTTCCCACAATTATTTGCATTAATAATATAGTATCAGTGCTATCAAATTTTTATTTTCTTTCATAATTCCTTTTAATACCTTATTTAAAATTAAAGATGTTGCATGTACTATTGGGTTTATTAAACCTAAGCCTTCTTGCTCTTTTTTCATATGTAGACTCTCTCTTGACTGGATTCAGTCTAGAACCCTATATAAAACATAATCATCAATAGTTCCTTTTCATACTTAATAGGAGTCATATAAATGTTAGCAACAAAAGCAATTTTCCTATTACCATGGTGTTCAACAATTGTGCTTTTTTTCTATATGAAAATCTATATGATTTCCAAAATATCGTCATATCCTTTTCTTCTTTGAGTACATTATCCCATTGTTGTTGTCTGTATTCATTCCAGCCATATGTTATTCCTAATATATTTATATATTTTTCATTGAACTCACCTCCTATCATACCTTCAAAACCAAATCCTTTACTTTTCAATTTATTTATACTTAAACCATTTTTTTAAAAAAAATATATTTAACTTTTCATTTACTTCTTCCATCCATACCTTCTTCCATCCATACTTTACTTTTAACAATTAATACAATATCATCCACATTTAATACACTATTGGCAATTGTACTTCATCATTTTCTATCTACCCCTGTTTGACATTTTATTAATTTCCTTCATTATTACATTCATAACTAGTGAGAAAATTATAATACTACCTGGGCAGCCCTGCTTTATTCTACATTCTATTTTTATTTCTTCCCCAACCCAGCCATTTGCATTTAATTTCACATAGTTCCTTTCATAAACAGATTTTATTACTTGTAATATTTTTCTTCCATTATATGCCTGCAAAATTCCCCATAATGATTTATATTGAATATTATTATAGGCTTTGCTTATATACCTATCATAACCTTCACTTCCACATTTTTATTTATATCATCAAGTATTTCTCTTATTATCCATAATAACTCTTGACTTCCCTTTCCTTTTCTTCCAAATACATTTTGGTAATATATTCTATCCATTTTTTTCTGTAACATTTTTGTCATTATTCTCATAAAAATATTACAATCTGTATTATCCAATGTTATAGGTCTCCAATTTTTATCTCCTCTTTACTTACTTTTTTAAAATATTAATGTTATAATTCCTGTACATATCTCTTTCTCTTTAATTCCAGTTTCTAACCATTCATTCATAACTTCTATAAAAATTACTTTTTGCCACTCTTTCATTTCTTTATACATATCATATTCAATTCTGTCCAGTCATGTTGCAGAATTCATGTTAATATCATTTAGAATTTCATTCAGTTCTTTCATGGTTATTTTTTGTTCTAAATCCTCATTATTTTCCTTATTTAATTTTTCACCTTTATAAATTTGTTCTATGTTTTCTTCTCTCTTAACACATAGTTCCAATACATATTCTTTAATTATTTTGTATATTCGTTTTTGCTGTCTTATTTGCTTACCTTCCTTATGTTTTAATTCTCTTATTTTTCCTTCTTTTATTATTTTACTCAAATAGGGTGCTACCTCTTCTTTTTTTCTTTGTAAACAATATGTTTGCTTATATAGCAAGTTGGTCATTTTTTTTATTTTTTATAAAAGGAATTTTTCTTCTCCAGTAAATCTCTAAATGTTTCTTGACTTAATATCTTATATCTCTCTTTTTCTTTTCATCTTTTCTTCCCTGTACATTCTAAAAATATTTTTTATATTTTTTCTTTAAAATTAAGCCACCAAACAGTCCAGTTCTCATAAAACTCCCTCATAGTCGTATGAATTCTCTGTAATTTCACAAGTTCTTTTTTCACTTCTAAATCTAATTCCTTTTCATTAATTCTCTTTATTCCTTTTCCTATTCTTATATATTCTCCATTTTCCTGTACTTTAATCCATATTGCCACACGATCTGAAACTCCAGCATAGTTAATTTCTTTTTTATAACTTTTAAATTATCAGATATTAAAAAATAATTTCTGTCCTAATTCCATTCCTTTTATAAGTCCAGTGGTCATTCTCCCATACACTCAACTTTCCACTTCTCATAATTTCTTTAATCATTTTAATATCACAATTTCTTTTATTTTTTTTCCTTAAATTACAATTAAAATCACCCACCACTACAATGTCCATATTTACACTAACATATTCAAGAATATTTTTAAACATAATTTCTCTCTCTTTTTGTTACATATGCATATAAAGCTATAATTCTATACACATATTTTTTCCATCTCACATCTATTGCCATAGTACGGCATAGTTCCACCATGGTTACATCTAATATTTTAATGCTTTCTTGACATAATATACATATGCCCGAGCATGTTTCTTTCCCCATGTTCCAAACTACCACACCATTCCAAAGTTTTTCAGTTTGTGTTCTTTCTTCCTCTGTTAATAATCTGATATCTTCTAAAACAATAATATGTGCATCTGCTGCAGCAGACCATTGTAATATACCTATTCTCCTAAGATTTTTCATACTATTCACATTTAAAGCTAATATTTTCACCTTTTAAGAACAGTTAGTATAATAAAATGTTTATCCTTTTCTTTCTTATTTTCTCTAAGCATTATGTTTTTGAATTTTCTTTTCCTTTCTTTAACGCTTTTCCCTATCCATTTTTTTTATTTCTTGCTGTGCACCAATCCACTTCTTCCTCACTTGTCTCCTCTGTTTCTTTCTCCTTGTTATTTTCTTTAACTTCATGTATAACCTCTTTATCAGTTACATCTTTTTGTATATTTTTTCTATAACAAACTCTACTATCTCTTTATCCTGTATAACTTCATTTTCATTTTCTTGCACATTCATTTCATTTTCTAGCCATGAATGACCAGTAGTGCCACATTTGTTGCACTTTAAATGACAATTTTTTGCATTATGCCCAGTTTTAACACATAAATAGCATCTTTTTTATCACATTCATTGATTAAGTGATCATTTATTTCCACAAAAATAACAAGTTTTTGGTTGACCCCTGGATTTCACAAAACCCCTATTACCATGAATGTTAATAATAGTAGGTACGTGCATAACGTTATCATTTTCCATTTTCAGTATTACTCCACATTCCCATCCCCAGTCCATAGCCCTCTTTCATCATAGACTTAGTGTCCATTACTTCTTTACATATAGTTAACAAATTATTTTTTTCAGTTCTTTTGCTTCAACTTCAGTTTTAAACTGGATCATTATTCTTTTTTTGTTTGTCTGTAAAAAGCTTGCACGACATACTCTGACCATGGATAAATATTTTTCTTTTGTTCATATGCACCCAAAAAAAATTTCCATGGCCTGCCAAGTCTCAAATATCAAGTCACAAAAAGTCTCTTTATTAATTAAAATGAATGCTCTTATCTCTTTTGCTTTGAACCCAGAAGTGCTATGACAGAGTCCCAAACCTTATACTTGTCCAAATGTTCTTCTTTTTTACAGCTCAAACATACCGTATACTTCTTTTTGTTTTTTTTTTTATTTCTTCTTTCTTCTTTGCTCCTTCTACCACAGTTTGTGCATAAGTTTTTATCTCTTGAACTTTTTCTGGCACAGTCAATTCTTCTAATTTTTCTTCTTCTATTTTCTCCATAATGTCATGCCATGAAATTGCTGCTCCACTTTCTGGTTCACTTTGGTTTACCATTTCTTCCAAATAACCATCCCGCAACCCTCCCAATTGGAGGGTTGTAATTATGCATTCCTCAGAGGTAACTGTCTCTCCTTCAAACAATCTCCTCTGAAAGTCTTCCTCTGAATCCATCTCTGTTACAGCTACAATCTCCTTTTCATTCAATATCACTGTTTTTTTCTGCATCCACAGCATCAGTAAAAACTTCTGGTAGTGATTCGACCATTTCAGCTATATTTTCATCAACCTTCACTTCATTTTCAGCCAAAGCTGAATCAGCCATATTTTCTTCCTGTTCCTCCTGACTGCCTGTATGCCAGGACATGAAACAGGATGTCATGATGTGTAACAGACAAATCCTTCCCCTGACTACCAAGAGCAGGGGATTTTCCCAGTGATCTGGCCAAATTTTCCCTGATGGTATAAATGGTTCCCTATTATGCTGTTGCAGACACAGGCTGCCAAATGTGCCTTTGTCGAACAGTAAAGCACGAAAAGGCAAATTAGCAAAGCAGCGTTTCAGCAAATTCTTTTCCTGGGAAAGAATTTGTTTGGCTGCTTTCACTACTTTGTCTTTTTGGCAATATAGTGTGATCTTGGAGTTGGTATATTTAAGTAGGGGGATGTGGGGGGCACAGCCCCCCATGTTGGGGGTGGTTGGGGGGCAAAGCCTCCCATGTTAAGTAATGTTTAACTGTTTTTTTTTTTTGGAACAGCAATTGTTTTCCATTAGAAAATAATCGCTGTTCTGAAGTTTCGTCGTTGTAAGCTTTCTCTTACATGGGGTCAGTTATCTGTCATTCACTCTTCTGAGTGTGCGATATGATAATATAGATCAGTATAAATACCACATCAGTGTTCCCCTGGAATGAAGCTTCTAGCCTATTGGGACTAACCTAGTTTGCAAAGAATCAATAAAAAATAAAATAAATTTACCATGCCAAGATACAGTTGCCTATATTGTTATTCCCCTATGAAAATGACTGCAAATGCAGTTTCTGTTTGTGTGCAGGCAGTGATATGATGTCTATATATTTTTTTCTCTTTTCTCTTTTTCTCAGTAGTTTTGTTGCCATGAAAGGAGTATATGTAATTAAGGTGGGCTATGATAAAGCCCCCTTGTAGGAGCTGGAAGAGCCTTTTCCCCCAGAGTTCTTTTTTATGATCACTGTAGCTGATTTTTTTTGCCTTATTCGATCAAGTACTATTATAATTTGTATTAAAATGTGAAACTATTCACATATTATATAATGGAATAAGGTACAACATAATGGGCCTATTTTCCTGAAAGCTCTTTATCTTGAATATTCCATTGGTGAGGGTAAAATGTGAGTCATTAGTTATAACCATCTCCAAAGCCTGTGTTTTGCAGTGCTGAGAGAAAGATAGTGTAGTCAACAGTTGAGATTGCCTCATATGAGCTATATAAATTGCTTCCGTTATATGACCATTTTGCATAACTTTATAAATTTGATTGGTAACTCTAAAGATTAATGTGGCTTTACTACATTCCAATTAGAAACCATGCTGATTACTTGTGAGTGTATATTGTTTGATGATGCAGTCATCATTTTTCCAGTGTTTTTACTAGGGGCAAATGTGAGGTTTGGATCTTCTGTAATCTGGAGAGTTTTTGGCAAGGGGATTTTGGCACTGGGTTTAGCAGTACTTGATTTGGCTGCCTGTTATTATGCCTGCTGTCAGTGTAAGGTTGAAGATGTTTATTAACAGCCTTGCTGTATAGGTAATTTTTGTGTTTAGGAGTAAGCAGTGAAGAGTTGTGATCTGGAAGATTTGGATAAATGAGGGTTTTGTAGAAATGTAGAGACCTGATGTTTTTAGAGTTCTGAAGTGAAATAAGGTGTTCCCAGGTTTTCAGTTTGTGTAAATGAAGGTAGAGAGGGGCTTTGGAATTTGTTAGCATTGTTTTTGGACAGCAGCAGTTGCTTTTTTTAATTTGACTAAAAATGTCCATGTCTGTTTGTCTGCTGAGTTGTTTGTATGACTTGCAACCAGTTCCTTTAGGATCTAACTTGACAGGGGTTCCCCTATGAAACCTCAAACTACAATATGCTAAGGAACCAAAATATTAAACCCAAATGTCCAAAATACCAAAAGGTTGAAATCTCCAGCTATACCAACTGTAAGCATTTTTTGCAGGCTGGTGAGCTCCCTATCCACAAACCTATATATACCAGCTCCTTCATCACACAAGTATGAAGAAGGGCAACATCTCCCAACACAAAGGAATCACTGCAGTTGCACATTTAGAAATTATATCAGCAGTGATATCAAATGTAAAATCTGCTTTCTGTTTTTTGGCATCCTGTGATTTAGACACTTAACCCTCATGGAATTTGATCATGACTACCTCTTCAAATACCCTTGTGAAGGTAGGCCATGATAACATCATCGCTGGATGACACAAAGTGCACCATGAGAAAGAAGTAAAGCTGTGTCATTGCAGCCACCCAGTCAGGTCATTTTGGATTTGAATAAACTAAAAGTTTGAAATAACCACTATAGTATTGCATAGACATCAATACAGTAGAAAACATGCAAATGAGATTGAAAACACTTATACAAATACAAATGTTTTTCTATACCGATCACAATGGTACTTTCCTGATTTATTTGGATCTTCTAAATCAGTTGAAAAAATGCAGTTTGTCATAATTTCTTGATTCACAGTACTTCATTATTTTTCTCTAATTGTTAACATTTATCTTTCTCCTCATTTTGAAAAACAAAAACATTAAAAAAGTTTAATACTTCTTTCGTAACAGCATTTAAAATGCGGCACACTGTTTTTGCAATGAAAAATAAATCTAATTTCTGGAAATGAGCTGCTGCTAGTTTGTTGCTTATCTGCCTTGATGCAAAATCATTCCTGGTGGTCACAATTGAAACATTTTTTTCCAACTACAAATTATGTTTCTGCTCTCTAATCACATAAAACAATGTATTTTTTCACTTGTTCATATACACTTCTTCACTTCTCAAATAATATGAGCATTTGTCAGGATCCAGAGTAAAAACAAAGTACACACTGAATTTGTTACCATATTCCATGAGGGCTCTATTGTGGTCACTCCAAGAAAGCATACTCATGACTTGACACTTTCTGTAGCTAAGAATTAGCATATGTAACAATGATGCATGCACCACTATACTGTACTAGCCCCTCCATCTGTATCTACCACCCCTGTGTTAGCATCATCACAAAACAGAGTGCACTTAATGTCTATTCCCAGTAATATAGTATATACTACTGGGCTAAGCAGGACATGTTCTGGCACCAAACCCCATTTTCGATTGTTAAGCCTGCTTTTCGCCAGATAGTTTGCATCTGACTTACATGTTTTGCTCCTATTCAGAAAGCAAGTGTCTACCCTACTCTCCTTCCACTTTTGTATTCTATCTCAGTTTTGTCTATCTTCTTGGTATAATACAGGCTATTGAGAGGCAAACTCTGCCTCAAATGTAGAGCCACAACAGACCCTATCCTATGAGACCTTTTACACATTCAGAAGATCAATGGTGTCAGAAATACCCACTCAAGGGATCTCAGTCTCTTTTGCAACATTAATAGAACACGGCAAAGGAATAGGTATGTATCACAGAGAATATCACTTATATGAAACTGCGCTCTTCTCCACATAAAGGAAATATATCTAAGAAGTATGAAACTCTAATGTATGGCAATATTCATGGATTACAATGGTCTGTGAGTTATAAGGCACAGGCATAAATAAGAGGCAGCAGCAGGAGCTGCCTGTAATATAAGAAACAACTGAGAGGGACACTGTGTGTCCATGTGGAGATAGGCATCAGCACACAGCTGAAAGAGAGCTCAAAGGAGAATGTTTAAACTATTATGAGGGGCAGGGGAAAAATTAGAAGATACATTGGTTGCATGTTTGTCAACTCAGGGGCAGGTGGTATACTATGCACGCGTGTGTGTGTGTGTGTGTGTGTGTTTGTGTTGTGGAGCATGCAGAGCCTATTGGAACAAAGAATCTGAGACAGCACTGATTCATGGTAGGTGGGTCAAGTAAAACAGTAATAAGCATTTGTTTTATATAGTTATGGCTGTCTGGGTTTCTGGGCTACTGCGATAGGGTGAGGTCTATGGCAACCAATGACTCTGATATTGCTTAAATAATTGTATTCTGATATTGATGGAAAACACTCATTGGTTTCAAAATGTATAAAATAAGACTAATCTGCATATGCGCGGCAATAAACTGAAAAGTTGTATACTGAGGTGCAAGTTGGAAAAGAACACTCTAGGGTGAACAAATAAAAGGCTGATTTGTCTTTTGCTGCTGGGGTTTGGCATAATGATTAAGGTATTTACACATTTTTCTCAGTTTGACCTCATAAGCACAAAGTACAGGGTTTGATTCCATTCTTGGGAAGCATGCCTAGGCTTAAAAAGGCCCCATGGGTTTGATAGCCTAGTAATCACCTATTTGCTTATCCTGACACAGCATATCAAGTGATATTTTATTGTAGTTATAATAGATTTCCCTGTATGAGTTCCAAGAGCAATTACATATAAGTAGTAATGTGAATGGAAATGAAGCCCACCCAAATCCCCCTCCCTCAACATGACACTACCTTAATGGAGCAAAACTGACTTGTTAACATCAGGGATTGTGACTCAGCAGTTGCAGGGTCTTGGGTTTAGTCCTGACTTATGGTTAATGTTTGTGTCAGGTTTTGTAAGTCCACTCCCTGTCTACCCTGTTTTTTGGGGGGAAGGGGTTACCCTATGACTTCCTAAAAGCATGCAGGTTAAACAGCTATACAAAACTATCCATATATTTGCTGGATTTACCCTTGACCTTGTGGAACAGATCTTGCCTGGAAAGAGTCAAGAAGGATTAGTTCATTTACTCTCTTAGCAAATAAATAAAATATAGTGAACCGAGTAACTTGTGTAAAATGTTAAATACAACAATGAGTAATTTAAGCTTAGAAATTGGTTTGTCCAGCATAATGACAGGATTTTATGGATAAAAATAAACCACTTTGCAGGTAGAAAGGTATCCTAGTCATGTATTTTCTCCTCATTCATAACAACCACAATTAAACATCTGCCATAAGTTGGTAAAGCACAGCTTAAAGTGTTTTTCTAAATGTTGTCCATTCATAATTGCCCCACTTGTTCAACCCCAAGCCACAGACATGATCAAAATGGTTGGGATTTACCACCTCACGAACTACACATCACTACAATGGCTTGGGATTATCAGCCCACCAATTACATGTCATCACCACAATGCCTGAAGTTAATACCCAGATACCCTTTCCACTCAATTTCCATAGTATATGTCATTCTTAGGCTGAAAAGACTGCTGAAGTTTGGGAGAAGGTTTTCTACCCCAAATTAATTATTCCCTGTAAAAAATAGGTTATATGCTTTTCACAAATATAATGGGTCTGTTGTCAGTTTCAGTACTTTCCCTTAACTTCAAGGAAGGACATACGGCATACTGTTTGCTATTGCTGATTATCCTAACATGATGAGTATACTGTATATACAGAAGAACCTCACTCTCATCACTTTCAAATGTCTTAGAGAAGGTAGTTTTGTGCAACTGAAAATACACCTTGAACAAAGTGTGCTGGTTATAACAAACATCAGGACTATTTCAGAGGCGAAAGCACATCTACAGCCCTTTTAAAACTTATCAATCACATTTACAAACTTATGGATCTGGGTGAACTCCTCAGAGTGGTCTTTGTTGGTTGCATGATGACCTTTTGTTCAGTGTCCCATCATTGGTTGCTATGGGAGATAACCATCGGTCATATAAATGCTGCTACTTTTTAGCTGAAACACGCTCAGCCAGTGTTACTTTGCACAGCTCATTATTACCTTCACTGTATATCAGTTGTGAGGTTCTGCCAGGTTTAATGTTGTGTTTATATATTTGTTCTGCTTGTTAACAGTAAATAACTTTTCTTTACGGGGTTGGGAGGATGGCCTAATGGTTAAGGTGTTTGCCTTGCAAACACAAGGTACAGGGTTTGAATCTCACAGGGGATAACTGGCTAGGCTTAAAATGGCTCGCAAGGGCAGTTAGCCTAGTACTAATCTATGAACCTATGAACTAGACTCAAAATGCAACCATAAATAAACAGCATATAAGTTCATAGGTCACTGTCTGAGGAAGGTTGGGCATTGGGCTAGCAATAGATCCCATAAAACCTATACCTGCTACGGAAACAATGAGTGCTGAGGGCACTCATTGCCCAGTGTGCTGAATGCATGGGAGTGAATCCAGGATTCGGAAAGTTCATAGGTAAATACCAGGCTAACTGTGCAGAATGTCCATTTTAAGCCTAGCCAAGAATCTGAGGTCACAATAAAACCTTGTGTCTATGAGGCAAAAGACTTTACCCATTATGCTAAATCAGTTTGCTATCAGAATGTGGAAATCACTTTGGTCGTTTACCTTTACATCAAATGTATGGTTTTGAAGTGTATTAAAAATGAATGTAAACTGACTGAATCTGGAATCCTGATATTTGAACGGCAAATGCAGTTCAGTGATCACATATTTAATATAGCAAATATCGAACAGTCGGTATTAACATGGTTCGAAATTGGGGAGTAAAATCATTTTGAAATTCAACATTGTATTTTGACAATAAGAATAAACGGCCAAAGTGATTTCCTTGTTCTGATAGTAAAACTACCAAATCTGCCATGTGTATATGGTTCTCAGATCTCTCTGCCCCAAGGTCTGTCTTGCTCATTTGGACAATATGCATTAGCTTTAAGATAATTCAGGCCATGTTCTTGGGCACTGACACATACTTGTAATGGTATAAGTAGGTGAGAAGTCAGCTCGACATAGAAAGGACCGACTAGCATAGTTTTAGAATTCAAATATGCAGGAAGAAGAGTAGCCCTCATCCTGAATTTAAGTGGACATGTATACATGGCCAAAAGTAAATTTCAGCGGATGCATGGCACATGACCTAAGATTTCAGAGCTATTTACAAAGGAAGCCAAAAACTCTTGTCTTACATACAAGGGAGCATGCAGGCATTGTTAATTCTACTACCATCCACCAGGAATTGCAAAATGCATTAAATAAAATGTTTTCTCTTATATAACTCTGACAAAAGAGATCTACTTTGTATGCACTCTCTTCATTTACATTTTGATCATTAACGTGCTTCTTTATGGTCACTTCCATTCTTTACCAAGGGCTCTAAAGCTGTAATTATGCACAATATGATCTGGAGAACAAAAAGTAAGCAAACTACAAAACAACAGAAACCGCAGCAAAAATATCATTTGTGTCTTAGTGGCTTAGAATCTTCTGGAAGCTCCTCACAAAAAGACAAAAAAATTAGATGTCAGGAAGAGTTCAGAATAATCCCATGATGGATAAGTAGTTCATAGTTGTGAACAAGATGTATAACTTATACAGAATTATTTCAGTCACGGCACAGAGAAGCAGAATTCTGCTGCGCTGCAGCATCTTTCTTCTCACTCTAAACAGCTCTATTACTGAAGTGCAGTTCTAAGGCATTCTCCAGTTTTAGTTTTAGTTTCAGCTACAAACTTGTCTTCAAAATCTCATCACTGTCTTGCACTCCAGAATCTCAACTGGTTAGAATTTCCTAACCAATACTTTTTCTCAACTTCTCATAATCTACACCATTCGAAAAAACCTTCCTCCTGCCCAAGCATATCTTCTCTTGTCTCCCTTTATAACCCACCATGCCCCCTTAGAAGCTCAGACCAACATCTCTTACAGATTCATAACCCCCCCCCAAAAAAAAATAGGTCAAAACCTATATTCCTATCTTCCTGCTCTCTCTTGGAATATGCTTCCCTTGGCCATAAGAAACATCACTCATGCACAAGAATTCAAGACAGCTCTCAGACTTTATCTACACAGCTCTAAGATATGTCTTTCTAACCATCCCACCTAAAATGTATTCCCTTCCCTACTTTCTACCCCTCCCTCCTTTTCTCCCCTTCTCTTTCCCCTACCCTCTCTTTCCTCTCCCCCACCTCCCTTCTTCTTAAACCCTCAAACTATTCTAACTTCCTGCATATTAAACAGCCCTCTACTACTCCCCTCCTAATCCCTCTAATTTTGTGCCCCAGTAATCTTATACTTTTCTTCTCTGCCCCCTCTTCTTCCTTTCTCTTTCATTTTCCTTTTTCCCTTTTAGCTTACACTTGAGAAATCATCTTCTAAAGTATCATCCTCCCTGGTAAGATCCAACCACAAAGCGGTCACTTTCAAAGTCACCATCTCCCCCAACCCTCCTCTAGCTAAGATCAGACATAAAAACTTCTCCAAAGCTGATTACAACCTCCTGAGGGATGGTATAAACAGACTCACAGCCCCCTACCCCCTTTGTAAGAACTGGCACCAATATCCAAAACTACACCAAAGCACTATACGAGCATTTATATAGATGCATGGGATCAGGAATACCTGACAGAACTAAATCATCCATCCTCCACAAGGAAGAGTAAACCTGTCTGGTGGACATCTGCAATAAATAGACTCTATAAAAAAAGGGAAAAAAAATTGCTGTCCAAGACCAAGAAGGAGCAGGTGTCTAATTGGAAGCAATGTCTCCTTAGCCTGAACAAGCAAATAAGAGCACTAGTGAAATCCTCCAAAGCAGACTTTGAGTCCAAATTGTTCACATCTGCTAGAGACAATCACTTATGTCTGCAATCTTAAAGGAAGCACCCAGATCTGTTCAGAACTGGTGGTCAAGGATACCACATATACAAATGCCATAGATATAGCAAACTTGCTTACTGACAGATTCAGCAAAAACATTACATGTCTGTCCCCCCTCCATCAATAAGTCAGGACATCCCCAGTACCTGCCCCCTTCCCCTTATATCTAGGGAACAGGTCATCACTGCCCTCTCAATGGCAAAAAATACAGCCTCTATGGGACCTGATAACATCCCAGGCTGCATCCTACATGAACTCAGGCAGGAACTTGCAGCACCATTAGGCACCCTATTCAACCAAAGCCTGAGTACTGGCTTCATCCCAGCTGAGTGGAGGACAGCCACTGCTATCCCTTTACACAAAGGTGGAGCATCCACCGATCCAAGAAATTATAGACCCATCACCCAAACTAGCCTGATCTGCAAGGCCACGGATTAGATTATCATGGACCTGATTAACAAGGACATTGGCAACCTCCAAACACTTGATACAACACAGTTTGGCTTCGTCAAGGGGAGGTCATGTCTGCTAAATTTGGTCGACTTCTTTGAGATAGTCACCAAAGCCATGGATGAGGAGAAGACTGTGCACACCACCTACCTTGATCTGGCCAAAGCCTTTGACACTTCCCCTCTTGGGTATAATAGATAAACTCTCTCAGCTAGGCATCAATCCATATATTACCAGATGGGTAGCAAACTGGCTCACTGACAGAACCCACATAGTCAAAATATTGGAAGCCACCTCAAGCAGTAGACCCGTAACAAGCGGCGTACCTCAGGGTTCGGTCCTGGGGTCACTGTTATTTGGGATATACTTTTCTGAGGTGCAGACCAAAACCAGTGGGCTATGGCTGACCATGTTAGCAGATGACTGCAAGCTGGGTGCTGTCATCATTTCCCCTAGTGATGTGGACAACCTCCAAGAGGGTCTCACTCAGACAAATGACTGATGCCAGAAACACGGCCTCAAGCTGAATACCAAAAAATGCATCATCCCCTTTGGGGAAAGCAACATCCCCACAAATGTTCACATTATTAACAATGTCCTAAGCACTCAATCAGTCATGAGGGATTTGGGCACCCAGGTTGATAGCAACCTGACTTTTGGCCAACATGTTGCTTCAGTGGTACAGAAAGCCTTCTAAATGGCCCACCTCATAAGTAAGGATATCTCATCCAGGAACAAGGAGGTCATAACATTCCTGCATTCTTCCCTTATAAGGCCTATTATTGAGTACAATGCACCTTTTGGCATGTACCTCACAAAGCACATGCAGCAGCTGGAGAGACAACAGAGGTTCCTTTCCAGGAGAATCCAGGGCCTCAAACCTCTACCATACACAGGCTGAAAGCCCTATCCCTCCACTCAGTTTCATACAAACTCCTCAGAGCTGACCTCTGTCTGGCATACAAGGCGATCATGCACCCCAACTTGATGAAACTGCTGCATATCTGCAAGTTAAGCTCCACTCGAGTAACCCACACGCGTGGCCTCAACCTGGTCTGTGACATCAACAGGACTTGTTGGCGGGACAGATTTGTGTCCCAGAAACTCTCTCATCTATGGAATAGATTCCCTCTCCACATCAAGCAGAGTACCTCTTTACCCCTTTTTAAGAGCAACCTCAGGGTCAATAGCCTAGTAACCGCCTATGATTCTATGATCCTATGATCCTAAGTCTCTCCTGCTGGGCCACCATTAACTAGTTCCAAATTTTTCTTCTTCACCCACTTCTAACTTGACGTCTCATTTTCAACTATACCTTGTCTTGAAAAACAATATGCTACCTATTAACCTATGACCTATGTAATCTATACACATTATTGTATTTTTATTCTAATCTGTTATTTACTTTGTACATCATGCCTGTACAATCTTTCCAGAGAAGTTTATTTTGTTTCTTGTATAATTTGTTTTATAAACCTTTTTTTTTATTTCTGTACCACAAAAGTTTTGTTTTGTATTCTTGTCCTCTAAATCTAATTTTTGTACAATTTATGTATCATTTTTTTCAATTTGCAGATTTTTTCTTCGGGCCTCTGCTGAAAAAGGGTGCAAGCTCAGATGGACTAACCTGAGCAACAAATGTCAAATTAATGAAACAGATATTAATTTAGAGCCATGGTTTGGCATATGTCAGTTTGGCACATTAAACCACAGTCAGCCCTGAGAAAGTTGTTGGCTGATTTGGGATTACATTTACTTGAGGATGCTAAATGTAGATGTAACAGACTTCTACATAATAATTTGTAATAAAACTGTCTTTGCCTCCTAATTATTTGCCTCATGTCAGTTTGTTTATAGGTGGATCACCCTAGTTTACATGCTTAAGTGTATTCATTTTGTGCTGCATGTACATTTGTGTGTGTGTGTGTGTGTGTGTGTGTGTGTGTGTGCGTGCGTGCGTGCGTGCATGCGTGTGTGTGTGTGTGTGTGTGTGTGTGTGTGTCAGTGTCTGCGTGTGTGTGTCCTTTCCAAAGATGACTCCCCATCTCTTTGGAAAACCACATGCACATTTTATCAGCCTTTTCCCTTCTTGCTCTGTTACCTTTTGTGTCTAACATTACTGTTTTTTAAACATCAGCATTTTTCTCCGTTCTTCTTCTTTGGTTTCTAACTGTATTTATATAATGGAACAGTGCAGTGGACATAGTTACTGACTTTTCTGTATTTTTCTAATCACTGTTAGGCTATTAATGTTCTAAGGTATCTGTCCACAATCTCTTACGCATGTTGTTATATTGGTGCCATTTTGCGAGCATGACTGTGATATTTAGACTGTAACTTCCTTTCAAGTGACTTGGAGAACCACTACTGTGATGTAGTATAACTCTACCATGTTCTTTTGACATTTGGGAACATTGGCATTTACAAATAGGACATTTTTTGAGACTCTATGGTTGTGTTTTAGACTGTTTGCTAACTGTGACATGTTTGAACTTTGACTCTTCCCAATAGAAGACCATTTGGATAATACTGGATTATTAATTGCTGTGTTTAGTATTGTGGTATAATATTCCTGGAGAGCATTCCAGTTGAATACCATTTCAGATTTGTCATGTATTGTTGTTTTATATTTCATTGTATTCTTACTATGTTTCTTTCAGATTTATGTAGATCACTCACTATAATAAAAGTAAAGCTACTTCAGAACTTGTTTCCCTAGCCCTCAAATGCACCTTGATGTGCCTACTATATGAGATGATGCAGCCTTCTGCTGTTAATAAGCTCTGACAAAATTAATACTGGTGACAATACTATACCTTCAGCTTCTTGATTATATTAGTAAGTGTAGCCAACATTCACGGTCATAGCATGGCTTCAGGGAAGGTGAAAGTATGTAGGCTGCAATATACAGTATTAATGACTGCATGTGAAATATTTTTTCATAAAAAGGACAACTAAATTATGAGTCTGATGACATGAAAAAATTGTTTCAGATCAGGTCTTTACTTTTTATTGTTAGCAAAGCTAAAGATTTAGCAAAGGGCATATTTGATGTTTCTAGAGTAATGTTTTAGTCAGAACTTTTCATACATTTCTTGGGACAGCATTCTCTAACATTGGTTTGATATCACAAAAGCTGCATGTCATAGATGACTTATTATTTTCTTTATTTATTAATAACATTATATTTGAATTACCCTAGCTGCAAATCTTGGTTTTTGTAAATCACCTGATGCTATGATAGCTTCAAAATTAGTAAATGTAATACAAATAGGATCCAAAATGACTTTAAATATATCTAGATTTGGCTGAGAAATCATAATAAAATAGTTAATACCAATAAAACCTTGTCATTTTTTGTGCACACCAAAACTAGAAGAGTTTGCTTATCTCCATTTACTAAATCCACACAAAAAACTTTGCATTGCAAATACATTGCTGTTTGCCCAAACCCTGCTGTTTTGCTAAGGTATCTCTTAGAGACTGTGACTAACAACAATCTAAAACAGCATAAAGTAGCTTACGCACTCAAAAGTGTCCTTACTGTGGAGACATGACAGGAAGCACAAATAAATACTCAGACTTGAATATTCCCTGCCAGTAGCAAAGCTTATCTCCTACAGCAACAGCTTCAGACTGCCCTGAATAAAATATGTCATTTTTATCTGATGCAAGCAAGCCTCTGTATATTTCAATGCAGAAAGCAGAGTGGTACTATATCCTGCTAGGGACAGTTTGTCTGTCTATGATGTCACTTTTAAATTGCTATACTTGCAGTGTTACCCACCAGCGACGCAAAAGCTAAAAACTGTCTCACACTATTACTCTTTTACTTTCCAGGACCAAGGAATGTCTCTTTTACCTGACACTTCTTGGGCCTTGTATAGGTGAAAAGGACTTCTCTAAGGTGGTTCCTACTTCCTAGAATGAACTTCTAGCATACCCTAGAAAGGAACAGAATGTCATTAAATTAAATTACAAATATAAGCAGGATTTAGCTTCTTAATGGTAATGTCAGTGTTGTGTGGATAATTGTTGATTATTACTTTCTAAATTCCCAAATCACCAAACTTCTTCATGCACCTACGTTCTGTGCTAATGAAATACTATCATACTGTTTGTTCTAGGGATGGACTGTGTTAGATCCAGTGTGCCAGGTGCTTTAATATTTTTGATCCTTCTTGTTAAAGAAAGGTTATCATGAGCTGTACGCCTGGTGTGCATCTTGCAGTAACAATTTTCAGTTTAGTGACAAAGAGCTCTACCACAGTGATGCATCACTTTGTGGTACAGTGCTGTAGTGTGTTGTCTCTGTGGCCTACTGCAAATGGTCATGAGGAATTCAGGGGGAGTGGCCTATGCTAATTAGCCATGAGTTTTCCTCAAGGAACTGCCTGTAGTAAGGCATTAATGCATCTAAACTCAATAGAAGGACAGATGGTGCTCACGCAAACTAATAAACTGTAAAAAAGCACCACAACCAGGCAAAAGCACGAACAATAAGATGAGTCCACACGCTTGAAGCACTTGAAAGCATGAGCAGTTTAATAAATACACACTGTTATATGTTATAATAAAGCATTAATTTGACATAGTCTGCTGGTCTCTTATTTTGTCACTTGGATTTTATTGTTTTGGGGCCGTACAGTTGCCATACTTGCAGGGGCTACTTCGTTTTGCTTAATAACATAAAGGAACATATGAAAAAAACTTAACAAACCAACAAAAGAAACTATTTATATGGGTATCTGAATTAATAACTACAGTTTACATCTTCAGAAAATAGATTATATTTATATATTATGTCAGTCAGTTCTCTCTAATATTTCCACAACTTTTTGCCAAGAATTGTAGTAAGAAGTAGTCTTCTCTGTTCTCCTTTTAATAGTTGTTAATTCCATTTGAGAAACAGTCAAAAACATATTCTGTAATCTTTAAATGATGGTGATGATTCACTCTTCCAATTTCTTGCAATTATTTTGCATTCAATGGCATTCATAAAATTGAAAACTTTGTTCTAGGAACACATTGTGGTATAGGACCATTAAACAAAATTAAAGGTTTTGACAACTGAAAGTTATCATTAAAAATTGTTTGTAAATATAATTTACTTTTTCCCCAGAAAGTTTTAAGTAAATGACAATTGAAGGACATATGTTGCCAGTCTGCCTTCAGATTTACTTTACACCTCCAGCATCGGATATCTTGTCCAAATATTAGTTCTATTTATGAGGAGTTATAAAAGATCAATGAAGAAATTTCCATGAAAATAATTTCCATTGTATTGACAGAGAGGTTTGCTTAGAAGAAACAAGTATTAATCTTCTATTCTTATCATTGGGATAATGATTATTAATTGATTTATAATAGTCCCCCAAATTTTCTTTACAATATGCTGTCATACTTGTAATTATTTTATATATTTTTGACAAATAACATTTTTCTTGAACAATATGATTTACTAGAATAATCAAATAAAGTTTAGGAATATTTTCCTAGTGGATGGGCTCATTAAATATAACCTACTTATACCATGTTGTCTTAAATCCTGAATTACAAGACACATATTACTGCCCAGATTAAATTTATTTTTAAATTGTTCCATTGTTAAAAGTTTACCAGATTGTATCAATCTGTACCAATAGATTAGATCTTTTTCTTTTATAATTTTAGTTATGGCCACATCCAAGTAGTAATACTATTCTGAGAATAGGTAATAGGGTATTAGAGAAATGCCCATGCTTTCATATTTGGGTTTTTCTTAAGGTAATTGTAGAATATTTTCAGTATATCTAATATAAATTTAGACAGTATATATTTATTGTTGTTGTTAACTATACATTGTCATCATCCAAAGGAAATTGTTGGATACCACTTCTATGTATTGCAGTGACACTGTGTGGCTTGAATTTAACCAAATGCTTTCATGTAATTGTTTCCATCTAGATGAATAAGAAGTCTTTAACCATAAAGATATTGTCTTTATAATGGATGATAATACATACATTTCAATGTCTGGAAGATTTATACCTCCCACCTCCCAATCATTTAGGTGATAATTAACAGACACTCTAGATTTGTTAGGATACCACAAAAACATTAGCTTTAATTCATTAAAAGTATTTATATATTTTTAGAGGGGGGATAGAAAATGTTTTTATTAAGTATAATAACTTTGGAAATATGATCATTTTAATTCTATAAAGTCTATCTTCCATAGTAAAGAAGAATGTATTCCTTTTTTATATAGGACTATTTATATGAATTAAGATATTATTATAATTAGTGAAAAGTATTTTATTTATGTCCTTAGTGTAACTCCTAAATATTTGTTTTTGTTGGCAGCAGCTATATATTCTTAAGTCCTTCTTGTCAAAATGTATAACTAGCAATTTGATTTTACTGTCATTACAGTTGAGTCCAGAAAGACTCTGAAAAAGGTCAATTGATTTCAGAAGAACAGTTATTGAGTTATCATTTTAATTTAAAGTTAACAAAATGTCATCAGCAAACAGCTGAACCTTCATTTCTAGGGTGTCTCTAATATGTATACCTTTAATGTTTGGGTTTATTCTGATATAATTAGAAAAAGGTTCTATGACCAAAGCAAATAATTGTGGAGATAAAGGGCATCCCTGTTTTGTGCCCTTATTTATAGCTATGGAAGTAGAGAAGCATAAGCTAATCTTGACCTAGACTAAATAATTTTCATAAAGTGATTTTAGTAAATGAGCAAACTTTGGTGAGAATCCATATTGTACTACAGCCAAAATTAAATAATTCCAGTTGATGGAATCAAATGCATTATTTATATCTAGACTCATCAGGGTCATATTTCTTTTTGTAAGATTTCTATAGTCACAGTGACATTCTTTTAATGTTGTTATAAGTTGCAAAAGAGAGTAAAATCCCATGTATTGGAGCTCCCTGGTCAGCCTCAGTAAGACGCTAACATCCCTTATAAGATGCTCCAAAGCTAGCTACAAAAACAAAATCATCACTGATTATAAGGACAACCCCAAAGCATTCTATAGCTATGTCAAGAATCTCAATGGCAACACCCAGATCTGCTCTAAGTTACAGCGCAATGGCACAAAAATTATAGAACTAACTGATATTGCCAACATTCTGGCAGATAGGTTCAGTGCTAATTTTACCCCCTCTCACCCTCTAAAGGGCCCATATTTATACAGGAAGAATGCAGAGTCCCTGTAATCACAACTACACAGGTAAAAGCTGCACTCTCTAAAGCCATAAACACAGCATACATGGGACCAGGCAACATCCAAGCCTGCATTTTACATGAACTTCAGAATGAACTGGCTCCCCACCTAAGTACCATGTTCAGTTATAGCCTCATGTCAGTCTTTGTGCCCACTGAATGGTGCACAGCAACAGTTATCCCACTTCACAAAGCAGGAGCCACCACTGATCCTGGGAATTATCGCCCTATTAGCCTGACGAGCCTGGTCTGTAAGGCCATGGAACCTATCATCATGGAACTCATAAACAAAGACATTGGTAACCTCCAAACTCTGGACCCCACTCAGTTCGGGATTGTGAAAGGCAGATCATGCTTCCTGAACCTGATCGACTTCTTTGAGGCAGTCACCAAAGCTGCAGACAAGGGTAAGGTGGTTCACACAGCCTATCTTGACCTCGCCAAGGCTTTCAACACCATCCCTCATTCTGGAATTATAGCTAAACTCATTAAACTAAGTATAAATCCCACCGTTACAAGATGGGTTGCCAACTGGATCACTGACAGAACCAGCACTGTAAACGTTGCAGACTCCAAATCTAACTTCAAACCAGTGACAAGTGGAGTACCACAGGGTTCAGTCCTGGGACCTGTCCTCTTTGTTATCTACTTCTCTGAAGTACAGGCTAACACAGAAGGCCTTTGGCTAATGAAGTTCTCAGATGACTGCAAACTAGGAGCCATAGTCAAGTCCCCAAATGATGTGGACATCCTACAGAAGGGCCTCACTGAGACAGATGCCTGGTGTCAGAGCCATGGCCTCAAGCTCAATGCCAAAAAGTGCATTGTCATCCCCTTTGGTAAAAACTCTGTACCAAATGTGTTATAAGAGACCTTGGGATCCAGGTGGACAGTAGTCTCTCTTTTGATGATCCCATTGCCACAGTAGTCAGGAAATTCTTCTATGTTCACACCTCATCACAAAATGGTTCTCATCCAGGAAAAAAAGAGGTCATTGTTCCCCTCTACTCAACACTCATTAGACACATTATAGAGTACAATGTCCCTTTTGGAATGTACCTCACACGACATCTTTAGCAACTGGAAAAGCCACAGAAGTATCTCACAAAGAGGATTACTGGCCTCAAACAGATGCCCTACACTGACCGTCTCAAAAAACTCCAGCTTTACTCTGTAGCATATCATCTACTTCAAGGTGATCTCTGCCTGACATATAAAGTTATGTTAAACCCAGAGCTGTTGGACATGCTACACCTAAAGAAATCCCAATCTTTCCGAGCTACACACTATAGGGACCTAAACCTTGTCACCACAATAAACAAGATATGCTGGAGGGATAAGTTCTTGTCCCAGAGACTTCCCATACTCTGGAACAAGCTACCCTTCTATGCCAACTAAAGTTCCTCATTAGCAGTCTTCAAGAAAAATCTTGATGAGTGGATGGGAAATAGGAAATACACCCCAGGGATCACTTCTGTGGCTCTGCTCGACAGGTGCACAAGAAAATAATTTTCTTGGGTGGTGTAAGCCAGTGAACCTTGTTGGCTAGGCTTACTTAGGCCCTTGAGCTGATAGCCTAGTACCTACCTATGAACCTATAAGCATTTCTGTCTTTTATGATGCCAGTTTGATCTTCATTTATTAACAAAGGAGGTAACTGTTTATTTCTATATCGTATATTGCCATGAATTTTTTATAGTCAACATTCAAAAGCAATATTGGCCTATAAGAAGTACAGTCACTTGCAGTTTTATCTTATATTAAAATTGAAGATATTATTGTATACTTTCAAGAAGGGGGTATATCAGAACCTTCTTTTTCCAGAGCAAACACCTTTAACAACAGAACTAATACATTATTGGATAGTAATTTAAACATTTCCGGAATAATATTATCTACACCAGGTCCTTTGTTTAGCTTTAGTTTATTAATTTGAGATTTGACTCAGTCTTTGTTATTTGTTTAGCAATTAACTTAATATGCTGATCAAATAATTTGATTTCAATATTTTTCTTAAAAAAGATTTTGTTATGTTTGGAGGTTCTAATTTTGCACATTGTGAGATAATGTTATGAAACTGCATTTTCAAAGCTTCCAATATTCCTTCTAAATCTGATTCTTTTTGCCCAGTACTTGAAATATATACTTCTTTTATCTGATTTGATTTTAATATCTTTTTAGTTCTGTTCACCATTCTTTTCTGAATTCTAAGATTCATTGAGTAAAAAGTTTAGTTTTCTCTAGATGAATCATAGTCTTATGGTGCAACATATCTAAATAATTTTATTCAGCACTTCCAGCTCTTTAATTAAATGTTTTCCCCCTTTTTGTATATTAAGTTTCATCTTATCAATATTTGCTTGCAAATCCAATTGATCTCTGTTCGACTGCTTTCTTTTTTTAATATACCATGCTAAAGTTTTGCCTTATAAAAATGACTTCATTGAGTCCCATACATATATTTCAGAAGTATCTTTAGTAAGGTTTATTTCTTGAAAGGTCTGCATTTGCTTTTTATAAATTACCTAAAATATTTTAAATTTGTTATATAATATGGTATTCTGGTAACAGCTATCCTTTTTCTTGTGTATACTTCTAAACCAAACATAATTGCATTGTGATCTGAAATTGGACACATAATTAACTTTGTCTAATTTTTAGTTAATCCCTAGATATATACACTGTATCAGTTCTTGAATGAATAGCATGAGGGTGTGAATAATGTGTAAAATAATTAATCTGGTTCAGCATATTGGTTTATATCCACTGTATTAAACATGTTAATAAAGTCAGATAAAGCCTCTGATGTTACTGTTTTCGTATGTGTGTTTATAGTGTTAGTACAACTATCATTCAATATTCAATTAAAATTGCTAGCAAGTATTAAGATTCCTTTAATGTTGAACAATTTCTGCCATTTGCTGCTTAACTACTTCAACACCTAGGCCTGGTATCCAATAAAGATTTACTAGTGTGTATGTTTTCCTGTTTATCTCTAATGATACCATACAAAGCATTCATGCTCTATCTTTATAATCTTGGGCATTTAAATTTATTTTTTTCCATAGAATCATAACACCTCTTGTTTTTCTGTTTATGATGTGGGCTTACCAAAACAGGATAATTGTTAATATTTAGTTTATTTAAGTCTTGTTGTAGAAGATGAGTCTCCTGTAAGAAAATTATCTGTCCAATAAAGACTTTCAAATATTTAATTAGACTTCCATTTTTACTACTTTTATTTAAGCCATTAACATTAATGGAAATGCATTTCATACATAGACTATTGTTTACAACATTATTAGCTATTTATATATAGTTTTACCAGAGAGAAAAATATATTACTAAGGAGAATGACTTGGATTTGTCCACTTTAACAATATTTCTATAATTCATAGACACCCAGTAAGAAAAACACAAGAAATAATACCTTAAAATTTAAATTAAAAAACTGTCTAAAGAATCTATGGGGAAAAAGGATCCCCACCCTTGAATAGCAAATCCATTCAAACTTACCCTCAAAAGCCTCTATCCAACTCATCCCTAGGTCAAACTAATTATTTTTATTCTAACAGAAAGTAGTTTATTAAATCATTTTGTCTCCTAATGCTATACATTTTACACTTGACATACATGTTTAAATTTAAAAGAGTGTATGGATCAAACTTATAAAAATATAATGCATACATCAATTGAGACAAATAATAAAGTATTAAGCTTTTGTATATAGATGTATTATTAAATAAATGCTGTATTTTTTAGAAAATACTTGTCTCATTCAACACCTCTTGCACATTCAATATTAAAAGCTATTTAACTGAATAATATACAAGTATAAACCAGACTTACTGCAATGAAAATATTACCACTAAAAATGAAAATACTGTGACATTGTAAAACAAGAGTAGCAGGCAGATATTTCACAATTCATGTTTAAAGGTTGCCAGCAAATAGCTGTATTGTCAAGTTTTCTAGTATTAGTCTATTTACAACTTAAATCAAAACAAAACACATATTGTTACTAAATGTTCTTAATCATTACTCAAACCAAAAATGTATTTATTTACATATTTATGTTGACCGAGTTAATTCAACTAGGCATAACTTAAGATAGCTAAATATTTACTTTAAAAATCACAGAGACAATATAAATAAATTTATCTTTCCATGTCACCTAGTATCTTGATTTTATTTATTTGTTTATTTATTATTTTATTTTACATTTGTTTACTGGGATGGTCTGACTGGGACAGTGCCCATTTTCAGCAGAAGCCTGGGGAGAAAAGCTCTAGCCTAAGCTTACATACAAAATCATCACATGAAGTAATAGAAATTATAGACAAAATAATGAGTGTTAACACATTTACAGGATAAAAATTTAAAAACAAAAATATATACATAGTATCAAATAGAACAAGGCTGTAAACACTTGACGAAGACAAATATATGGTTGAACTTATATATGTGAAGGAACATAACATTAGTTAAGAAATTAAGTTGGGAGAATCACTTAGGCAAAGTAGTGCATAGTTAGTAATACTTCCATGGTGGGAGTTGCAGCTAGGAATGTAATTACTTCTAGAGAAATAGTGTTGTTAGAAGGGATATGTTAACAGAGTTAGTACGTACAGCCAAATTGCATAAATATTGCTAAGTTAATAATTAACCTGGAGTGTTACATGTGCAAAGCCAGAATTCAAATAAGTGTATTTTGAGAGATATTTCGAAATTATTAAGACTGCTTATGGATCTAATACTATGTGGAGGGGTATTCCAATTTTTGGCAACAAAGTTAGAGTAAAGAGAATTGCCTGCTGTATTGGATACTTTGGTTACTTGGAGTAAGTTTTTGTTAGATGATAAAAGATGACAAATGTTAGAATAGAGTTGTAGAAGATGTTTTAGGGAAGGTACATTGTCAGGATTGTGCATTATTTTGTGAGCCATCATTAAGTGGTTATAGTTCATAACATGAGATAGTTACAACCAAGAAAGATTTTTGAGGCATTGACAGTGATGGGTTGAATGGATTGAATGTGTGGAATCTGTTGCAAATTTGGCAGTCTTATTTTAACATGATTCTAATTTACTTAGTTCTGACTTTTTGAGGTTGGTAAGTATGGGGGATGCATATAAGAATGAGGAGAGAAGGTAGGTTCTAGCTATGGCTATTCTTGCAGCGTCTGTTAAGAATTTTTTGTTTCTATACATTGTTCCAATTTTCTTGTGAACCTTTTTGATTGTGTTAGAAATGTGTAAGTCATATTTTAGTCTGTTGTCAATTATGATGCCTAATAGTTTTGTTTGGGAATCTGTGGAAATCCTAGCATTATTACTGGCAGTGATATAAAAGTTAGCTGGGAGGTTAGTAAGTTTAGATGGATAAAAGATCATAAATTTTGTTTTATTAGGGTTGAGAATAAGTTGTGACTTTGCTAACCACATTTCAATATCAGAGAAGGGTTTATGTGTGACTGTAAGGAGTTGAGATATTATGGATTGTGCAAATGTGAGGGTTGAATCATCTTTGTATTAGGTTCATAGGTTTAACCCCATTTATAGGTTCATAGGTTAGTACTAAGTTAACTGCCCTTGTGAGCCATTTTAAGCCTAGCCAATTATCCCTTGTGAGACTCAAACCTTGCACCTTGTGTTTGTAAGGCAAACACCTTAACCATTAGGCCACCCTCCCTCCCAACCATTTGTATCATAGATGCTTGACAGGAGGCAGTATTAAGATCATTTATGAAAATGCTGAAGATACTTTTTTTAACTTATGAAGAATTTAATGTTTACTTTGTATCAAAACATATAAAATTTACTGTAAGTGTGCATCAAGAATATTTCACTATGATAAAATTATCTCTCTGGTATAATAAGGGCAAAGGTAAGTTGACAAGCTTGAGCAAAAAAAGCAGACCATGTGAAGCTAATACACTATCTTCAAAAGATGTTTCCTAAACGATGGTGTACTGTATTACTAAAGTTAGCCATCACAAAATAGAATGCATACACCACTGATGCACTCCTACAGTTGTATCTGCATGTACATGTGCACTAACACACAATCATGTACAAATATGCACACTCAACAGACCCTGCTGTAATGTCAACTCTCAAAATGCTAAGTGCCACGGAACTGAAAAAAATCATTAAGGCCAAAAATAGAAAAGATGAGCAAAACTTAAAAATCTTACTTCTCCTTTAGATTTCTTTTTGTGGGCAACCCCCCCCCCCAAACTCCACCGCTATACTTAACTAAGGCAACCTCAAAAACATCATACCTCAGAGAAAATAAAATATTCTGAAAACTGGTAATCAAGACTTCATGTATGTAAATCTATAATTCAGCAATTCATTTCCATATATAGGTATTCATTTTAGGAATTCCTGACATCTCAAAATCCACATGCATACACTCTCACATAGACACACTTAGTACAATATTTTTTTAATAATAACATTCATACATTTTAACATTCAATTATACTTTCATTCATTACATTTCTTTTAGGTTTATGCAAGCATTACTAAACTCTTTCCTGTGAAATATGTTGCTTGTAAGCTTAAGAAAAATAGCCAGTTCAATTAATAAATAATTTACAAGGTTTGTTTTAAGTCAAAACATCACATTAAATAAATAAGCAAAATGAATGGCTCAAATTTGACCTTTAACCCAATTATTTATGTCATGTCTGAGCTGTTTTGTTTCTTTTTGTATTGCTCACACTTTTTCAAATAGAATTAGACTAAAGACTTGCAGAAGCTTGAGAAAGACTACCTGAAAAGCACAAAAAAATATTTAAACTTAAGATCTCAGTGGGAAGCTGAGAGACAATAAGTGAAAGATTTAAAAAATTTGAAATATAGCTCACTCTCATGAGAGGTTTTAAGTAAAATCATCTTCATGTCATGGCTGTCCAAATAACCCTTTGAAAGATAAAAAGGGGAAAAAGTATTCAGATACATATGTAAACAGTTAATAGAGCTTCAGCTAATTTATTTATAGCTAAATTGTAAATATATATTGTTAATGTAGTAAAATATGTGGCAAATACAGGGGGCAATTAGAAGTCCCTCAATAAGCTTACAGGCACCTCTAAACCTCTTCTTTCTTTTCTGTTGAATATATATCAAATCAGTAAATCAGATTAATTAACTAAAGCTTAAATACTCTAATATTTATCATAGTATCAAGCTGTAACAAGTAGTGTAGAGTGATATGTTCTAAAGAAAGGATTCTTTTTGTCTTTAACTAGTTTTCACTAGTGAATAACAAACAATAACCCTGCATTACTATAATGCACTGCCTAAGCACCTTGACAATAAGAGGTAGCATTGTTAGTTCCACTGACTCAGTTTCATGTTAAAAACTATGCCATGTATTATTGAGTAATGAGAGTGTGACAACAAGATGAGAAGCAAGAATAAAAAAAGCTTTTATCTTTTTTTCCTTTAGAAATATGACTAGAGTAAAACTTCTTTTTTTGTGAGGTTTATATATATAATATAAATATTAATGTAAATACTAGATGTAATTTAAAAGATTATTTATCTTTAATTTTCTTCTTTTTCTTGTCTACTAATTTCCAGTTGTTCTTCTCTGCTTGATGCTTGAATGAAATACCAGTCCAGTCCACTTCTTCTGCTTGCTACAGGATTTTATTAGGTTTTATGTATGAGACAGCATAGTCCAAGATGCCATCTGAAAAAAAAATGTAGTCTTCCAAGGAACAAAATATGAACTTTGAAGTGTCTCTTTTCTAGTTATTTTGTTAGTGGCAAATATTCTTTTCTTTTGGAAATCACTGCAGATGAATAGTCATTATCAAATCTTGTAATATATATCTATCATTAAACATCACTGGAGAATTTGCCCATTACTGTTTTTAGTACTAATTCCTTATCTTGAGAAGAGAGGAAATTTACAATTATAGATCTTGATTTTGGGATTACATTTTTAGAAGAAGAAGGAAGTGCCAGTAACCTATGCACGCTTTCTATACCATAAGAAAGGGACTCTGGTAGGTTCAAGATGTTAGGTCGCCAAGATGTGAGGAAATTTCCCTCAGTCTTTTCTGGTAACCACAAATGCACACATTATTCCATCTTGATCTATTTTCTAACTCATATGTTTTATTTAGTAAGGAAATGTTTTTTCTTTAATTTGAAGTTCTTCTTCTGTCACTCTACCCTCTAAGTCATTTAGGGTTTCTTCAGTGCCAGCAATCTCAGTTGTATGTTGCATTATAATTTCTTTTAACTGCTCCATTTGTTTTGTACTCTCTTCTTTGAAAGAATCCAGTTTACTGTCAGTTTTATCTATTTTTATAGATAAATAATTCATGGTGGAAAGCAAGATTTTAAGTTACTTTTTCATTGACAGGCCCTACAAATTGCTTTTAGAGTAGCTCATGTCAAAGCTCTTTGTGAAGAGATTTTAACATACAATTTAGCAATTGAAAAAAAAATATTCCAATGTAGTCATCCAAGAACTTTAGAAAATGTAAATAGATGAATTTGATAGATTACTAGCCCAAGATTTTAAAATTTAATGTCAGGAATATAAATTAGATAGAAGAGCTAAGGAAATGTGCTGTTAACCAGCCAGCATCTTGGCCATGCCACCCAAGGGATTTTAATCTGTTTTACAGGATTAATAGAACATGCTGAAGGAATAGGTATGTCTGTACATATGTATCACAGAGAATAAAACTTTTATGAAACTGCTTTCTTCTCCATATAAAGCATATATGAAATATGAAACTCTAATGTTTGGCAATATTTATGGATTATAATGGTCTGGAAGTTACAAGCGACAGACATAAATAAGAGGCAGCAGCAGGAACTCTCTATAAAGTAAGAGACAACTGAGAGGGATGGAGTGTGCCCATGTAGGAAGAGGCATCAGCACAAAGCTGGGAAAAAGTCCCTATCTTACTGAATCCTCAGGAATGTTTTGTTGCCTTTTTCAAAAGTCTGCTCTTGTGTGAAGTAGTGCCTTCAGGCTCTGATCTTGACTGAAAAAGGTCCTTGACTGAGCTCACCTACCTGACGCATCTGGCTCCTTTATCAATGTTAAAAACAGACATGTAAATGAAATATACAGCTGATGAAATCACAGCTATATTCCCTTTATTTCATAATTTGATGTCCCTGTATTCAAAGTAATGCAAGTTACTTGTGCATTCTTTGCAACTAAGTAGTCCAGTGTACAATTAGCCACCCCACTCGAAAAAAGTGCAACTGGATAAGAAGGGAGACTTCACATAAATTGTTTTCTAAAATGAAGTACACATACTATACAAAAAGTTCCATCTGTCTATTTTTGATAACCTGCACTGCCCTTTACATGTTTGTGTGGACAACAGAGCCTATCCCAGTAGCCAAGGGATGCATGTCAAGGCATTGAACCTCATTCTGTACAGGGCTCCAGATTTTACCACAAAACTAAGGCAGTCTTTAGTTAATGTTTGTGCATTTTAATGCCATTAACAAAAAGTTACAATTGTTCATAAGGAATGCTGGACAAAAGTGAAATCCAGGCATCAGACCTCTGCTGTGCTGGCAGGGTCATTTCCAGTGCAGAGAAATTGTAGATGCTAACTTTGCTTTGATCTCAGAAACCATTTGTTCAATAATATTTTCTGCTCTTTTTTTAGTTGCACTTTCTTTCCCTCAAGCCTGAACTTTCCTTAGAAGATTTACTGACCTTGGGCTCAATTCCTTGAATAAAACAGAGGAGTAATGGTGATGAAAAAAAATCATCATCCCGAACCTAACTGCCATTATCACAGCTCTTTTGTTCTAAAGAATCAACACTTTCATCAGAATAACATGAAATCTGACAGCCTAGTAATGCTTTTCAGTATTGATTTTAAACTACTTGGATGATTTTTGTCTTTGCTATTATATAATAAATGTTTTTAAAATTTTCTTCATAAAATTATTTTGTATACTCTGACACATTTTATTCATGGTATGCAATTTTTTTGTCATTTCAATTGCAGTGGATTTTCATGGGATGTATTTTCATTGATTATTTATGTATCATTTCTTTATTGTTTTCTTGGATGAGTTACTTCGATAAATAGTCATCTTTCACTGGTACTATGATTACATCATCACGTTAGCAAGGCAAAAGTAATTACTCCTGATTGTACCTGTGTGACATCAGATTCTTCTGTTTGCTCTGTTGGAAGCATTCTGTAGTGAAGAACTTCAAGTTTTGGTGGACCACTGCTTTAATGTAAAGCTGTCTTCTGACTACTTCTACCAATTACAGACACACACACACACACACACACACACACACACACACACACACACACACACACACACACACACACACACACACAAAACTAATCATGGTACCTACTAGGACCATTAACGCTTCTTGTAGTGAAAGAACTCGCTGCTGATTTTTTATTTCCACATAAGAAAATACTACAGCAGCAAGCATTAGGCCGATAACGCAGCTAGATGCCCACATAAGATGTCTGCATGCAGGGCAAAAGAATCACAGTGCATCAGTGTTCATATTCCAGAAATATCAAACATTATGGCCCTGATGTGTTCAATAATATACTAAAAATGTTAAATAAACTCCATTGCTTACCCTGTTACTGGACTCGGAATGTCTTAATTCCTCATTCCGTTCCATTATAAACTGCACTGGCCTACTGAAATGGCCCAAAGTCAAGTCTACGACTAGGTTTTATCCTGTATCTCCAAAGCACAGAGAGTAAGTCTCTTACAGGGACATTTGACAAAGGAAAGTCCACAAATACAGAGCTAAGAACTGGAAAAAAAGAAAACATGAGAATTTGTAGTAAAAAATAAAGTTTTCTCCTGGCCTGTCACATGACTAATACTAAAAGTCCAATGCCTTTTTAGTTTGAGTCCAGCAGGTGTTATGTCCTGGCAAAACAAAACAGCCAAGTCACTTATCTCCTTGGTCATAGATGAAATCTCCATCCTTCAGCAGTCATAGATGAAACTGCTGATGCATTAAATATTGTTTTCTAGATCCACAGTTCATACATTTTCATTCTAGCACAGTAATACAGAGTAGTATTACATCCAGACATTCACTGCTTCATCTCTGATGCATCCATGGGTGGTATAGTAGTTAATATTTCAGTCTCAAAGTGGTTTGTTCTCTAGTTCAAATCACGTATGCCTTCAGTGCAAAATCTGCATGCCGTTCCTCCTGTGTCCACAGAGAGTTTGATAGATACTTTGTTTCCTTATATATGTCAAGAGCATACTATTTGTTGATCAGCCATCCTCTAAATTGAATGTGTGTGTGTGTGTGTGTGTGTGTGTGTGTGTGTGTGTGTGTGTGTGTGTGTTTGTGCGCATGTGTGTGTGTGCGTGTGTGCGTGTGTCATTGTGTGTGTGTGTGTGTGTGTGTGTGTGTGTGTGTGTGTGTGTGTGTGTGTGTGTGTGTGTGTGTGTGTGTGTGTGTGTGCGCGTGTGTGCACGTGTGTGTGTGTGTGTGTGTGTGTGTGTGTGTGTGTGTGTGTGTGTGTGTGTGTGTGTGTGTGTGTGCATGTGTGTGCATGTGTGTGTGTGTGTGCCTGATTCTTTTTCATAGAATTGTTACTTGCCAGAAGGAGCTCTTACTTCCCTTGGACTCTGAAAAGGATAAATAAGGTGTCAGAAAGTGAATAAATATTGTTGCTTTGGAAGTACTCACTAGAAACAGATAATTTGCCATCCCAAATTTTAAAAATCACTGACTTTTCAGTATGCCACCTTGTAACTTCCAGAACTGATCATGATTTTTAGTCCCTTATCTCTAAACATTTACACTAATAAATGTTAGTTAAAGATCATTTGCCATTGTGTTTATTTATTTATTTATTTATTGACATTAGTTAACCCAGTTAGTCCAGCTGGGCTTGGGGCCCATTTTCAATGGAGACCCGAGGAGAAAAGCTCCATTAATAGACAGTTATAGAAATATCACAATTCAGATTATTTTTTATACATACGTATATGAGAGACAGTAGACAAAAAATTCAAAAGAGATAAGATTACACAGCAAGAATAAGAATATAGTAAAATGCATGCATCAGGCAATATACACATTATTATTTACATAGCAAATAAAAATTTACTAGAGAATTTTTTTTGTTCATTGATTAAAGCATTTAGCACTTTCCATCTTACATGGATATGTGGGAGTGAGATGACAGAGAAATCAATTATTACTTTATAGAGGGTGAGATGGAGCTTATGATGGATCTTGGTAAGGGCAAGACTTGGAGTTGAGCAGATAATTCTTTAGTTAATTTTTAAAGTGTAACGAGTGGGTGATGGAACGTATGTCTAAGGGGAGTTTGTTCCAAGCAAGGGGAAGAGAATGTCTGTATAGTAGTTTGCCCACAGTTTTCTTGGGATGGTATATTTCAAGTATCTGCTGGTTAGATGTACAGAGGGTTCGAGATGGTTTATAAGTAGACATAAAGGATGACAAGTATCTTTGAGAGGGGGGGATAGAATGGCAATGGGTTGTTAGTTGCAGGGTCAGTGAAGTTCCCACCTTTGTGCAGAGGAATAGTGAAGAAGGATTTCCACAGGTTAGGTTCGATGGATTCTTGAATAGATCTATTGATTAGTATGGATATAGGATAGGCAATAGATTCAGCGGCAGGTTTGAGGATGGTAGGAGGTAGATTGTCAGCAGAGGGAGAGCAGGGTTTGTGCTTAAGAAGAGATTTGATGTAGGAAGTAGGAAAAGGGTAAAAGGAGAAGGTAGTCTGGTTTGTATGGTGTATTGCCTGAAACTTTGATTTTCAACAGACGTGTGTTTACGTGCATCTTCATGCACACAAACACATATGTTGAAATACATTTTTTAAATAATTAATGTAAAGAAATGAAACTTTAAAAACTCTCCCCAAAATAGAGAAGTACAGCTCCTGCTGTCTTGTATTAATTATGAATGCAATCATGCAACACATGATTATATCATTAGGTAAGTAGACAAACGTTATAGGTAATTGGAATGCCAACATAATTGTAAAGTAATTAGAACATTTCTATATAAATTAATAATAGTTTGGCAAACAACTTTTATTATTATAATTATTGTTGTTGTTTTTGTTGTTGTTATTATTACTATCTCTTTACTGACTGGAGTTTTATTTCATGCATTGCTACTATTAAGCTCCATACTCATGACACTCGACAAGAACAGGGTGACTATATGCTGTTTGTCTAGTGTCAGCAAGCATCCATATTGTCACAAGGGACCAGGCAAACAGGACTACACTGAAGTGGTTCACCATGTGGGAATGAATGGCCTGAGGCACTGGACCGAGAGGGATATGCAGAAAGACATGATTGAACTTGCTAAGCATGCGTTAGAGGCAGGAAGGACACTGGACTTGAGTAGTACCTTGCTTTCACCTAGAATGATCCCTACATATTGAGAAAAAATGTTGGCTTTAACAAATGAATAAGTAGCTGATTTCATTCTAGGGGATCCAGTATGTGTCCAGCCTAGGATTAAATTGTAGACAAGACTTCCTGCTTTGTCAGTAATGGCTTACACCTCTCATTCAAGGGCTTCTGAACACTGGCTAAAGCCTTTGCTGCCCCATACTGCCATTTTAGGCAGAGTCCCCTTGTTGGACATTCCAACATAGCAAACTTAAATTCAAATTCCAATGCAGACAACATCATGATGGCACTACACAATGCTAAGAGTCTAACTAGAGAGATTCCTGAACTTGAGGCCCTCCTGCAACTTGAACACAGTTATTTCTATGTAATTACTGAGGCATGGTTTCAAACAGACACATCACTCTATACTATGGTATCATAGTTTACTTCATAAAAATATAGTATATTAGATCTGTGAGCGACTTAACATAGCCGCATCTCGACCATGTAAAGGATATCATTTTAAGGTGTTATTTATAGTACACAAATTCAGTATTGTTGTTATTATTTTTATTTTTAAAAAAATTCTTTTTAAAAAAATTCTTTATTTTCTTTAATGATGGTGCTGTAAGGTTGCCTAAGCATTTTAGTATGTTTTAAGTTTGAGTAACCCCCTGTAGCTTTAATTCTTAAATGCTTGTGTATGACATCAGGAGGGGTAACGAACTCTATTGGCAGTTCATTTTTTGAATTGTTTTAAAAGGTGTTTTTTTCTAAGTATTTTACTGTTTGTAGTCTGAAGAAGCTGGAACATTTTTCCAGCGAAAGCGCTTACATTAAATCTTGTTTTGGTTTATCATATAATCTGTTGTGGTGGATTAAGAGCACATGAGGAAGCCAGAGATGATGGAGATGAAGTGCATGAGATGGGTGGTAGGATGCACAGTGTCAGACAGATGAAGAAATAAGGACATCAGAGCAAAAGTCAGATACCAACAATTACAGAAAAGGTCAAAGATAAGAGACTACTACTGTTCAGGCACATGTGCCAAAAAGCAGAAGATAATATGGGGAAGACGATTTGGGAGAAACATATCAAGACAAGAGGAAATAAGAAATCCAGCAAAGATATGGATGAATTGTGTGACAGAAGACCTGTGATACTCAGGCATGACTTCTGAAGAAGGTTGGAGGTGGCACTGAATTGAGAGAGATGGCAACAATCGAAGTGATAACCGGGCCCGTTGTAGAAAATGGGAAAAAAGGGAATTGTGATGATGATGATGATGTTAATGATACATTCTGGCTGTTGTGTAACTGTGGGGAAGTATCTGTGTTTGTCAGAAATGGCATTACCTTACTTCATATCATAATACAGAGCTCTTGCAGATCCAATTCACCATTAAGAAATCCAACTATTACTTCATCGCTAGCTACAAATCCCTATCAGTGTCCTGAAAAGATCATGGAAATGACATTAACACCATTGAGGTGTTACATTTCAAGTCAAATACCTTCTTGCTATGGAATTTCAATCACCCAAGCATTACCAGGCACGCGTATACCTCTAAAACTGGATATGTTCACCATTTCTTGAAATTTGTTAATGCCAATGAAATAGAGCACATTTTAAAACTACCCAGTCTTTGACCTGGTCCATCTCAACCTAGCCCCTGCATGTACTCTACACTGCATCTCCTCATCCCTAGTTAAATATGACCACAAGTGTGTCACCTTCTCTGTCAGTCCTAAGGATACTACCCTGCGACTATCATCACTAAATGAGACCATCTTTAGGGATTTCAGCAGAGCATAGATTCTTCAGATTGTCGAAAATCTGTGCAAAATTCACAACGATCTCCTGCAAATTGGTCCAAGTTAGGGGACTGCCACATTCATCTCTGACTTTTGCCAACATCTAAACAGCTGTATAGGAAAGCCAGTACCTGTCTGCCCTCAATATAATGGCAAGTTCAGGAATAAACCTCTAGTTAAATGTATGTATTAATAAGCCGTATAACAAAAGATGGAAAATGATGAAAATATGTAAGAAATCCCTCTCTCCTTATCTCAGGAGCATATTGAAGCATGCCAGGAAGAAAATAAAGAGCACAATTAGAAAACATAAAACAGAGTACAAGCTTAAGATTGCTACAGATAAATGAAACTACAAATATTTCTTTAGTTATGTCAAGAAATTAAGGGATAGTGTCCAACAATGCACTATATGCAGCTATAACGGTATCACCTTTTCCATTCCAAAGATATAGCCGATTTATTAGCAAGCAAATTTAGTGCTAACTTTAAACTCAGCTATCCACATCATTGCCCTCAATATCCCTGGAAATTTAGTTTCCTCTGCAATCACCATGGAACAAATCTTAAAATCCATTTCAAACTCTAGAGAAATTACAGTAACACCATTGAAGTGTTAAATATCAAGCCAGCTGCCTTCTTCCTAGAGATTTTCAATTACCCAGCATTAATTGGCAAACATACACCTCCGTGGGACCAGACAACATACTGGACTGCATTCTCATCAGTGCCAAGCATGCACTGTCTGAGCCTCCATTTAAAGTGTTCATCTTCAGCCTGTCCATAAGGCTTGCACCTGATGATTTTGTAGTACAGCCACTGTGACTCCACTACTCAAGGGTGGCCCCTGTTCAGATTCAGCCACTAACAGGCCCATGACCTTCTTCAACCTTATGTACAAAGTCACTGAACATATCATAGCAGAACTCATTTATACAGATGCAAACAATTTAACAGATCAACATCTTAATCAGTTTGGTTTTGTAGAGAGCAGGTCCTTTCGCCTGAACCTAGTAAGCTTTTTTTAATGGATTACACAGGCTAGGACATTGGCTTCTATACTGGTATTTTTTAAAAAATAGACAAACTTAATATAAACCCTCATGTTATCCACTGAATTGCAAAGGGGCTGCTACCAGATTCCAGGTTGTGAAAGTTGCTAATACCTTCTCTGAACATAAAATTTTAATAGTGTGATGCTGCAGGGACTGGTGCTGGGACCTCTCTTGCTTGGCATTTATTTTGCAAATATTGAATTCAGTATCCTGGATGTATGTTTGGCCACGTTTGCTGATGACTGCAAGCTGGGCACTCTTATCTGCTTATGCATTGATACTAAACAGCAAGGAAGGGCTGAAATACGCACATTCATGATGTACTGTAAAACTGTAACAAGTTATATCCAAAAATATACAGAGCAGCAACATTTAGTACAAAAGCTGTTCCCACCTCATATGCTCCAAATGGTGCTCTTCTTCAGACAGACATGGCCATAAGAGACCTGGGTACATATGTGGACAATTCTGTCTCTCATTTCATCATCATGTTTCTACCATGGTCAGGAAATTCTTTTCTCTGGCACAGTTATTTTCCAAGGTAATGTCTTCAAGAGCCAAAGAGGTAATCTTGCCACTGTACTCTTCCCTTTGTCAGACCCATCACTGAATACAGTGCCCCATTTGGTATGTATACATTGAGGTATATTTCTCAGTTAGAAAAGCCCCAAAGATTTTTACCAAGAAAATCAAAGGCCTTAAATCCTTCAACTATCCAGATAGATTATCAACACTATCACTGAACTCAGTAGCTTAAAGGCTGCTCTGAGGTGACCTATACTTTGATTTTCAAGCCCCAAAAGAACTGTTCTTATTTGATCTTCTCTTTCTTTGAAAAACCAGTTGTTCTACAAACAAATAGGGACCTAAATCAATACCAGCAAAGAAACGACACTTGATGGACAGACAGGTTCTTAAATTGCTGTAGTCCCAGCCTATAGAATAAGTTACAACTACATATTAAAACAAAGTAATACTTTCACTATCTTTAAGACTAATCATGATGATTAGATAGCTAGACACAAATTTACATCAGGATTGTCATGTACAGCCTACTTGATTTGGCAGGTAGTATTAAGCTCTTAAAGAGAAAGTAACAGATGTTTAAGTGTATATACTTAAAAGTAAATGCTCTCACATCACCTGACTCCCTCTATATCATTTCTGCTCCCACATCCTTTTTTCTCCTTTCTCAATACTTAACCTAGTGACTCCCTTCATTTCATTTCCTCTCCCTCTCCCTTTTTGGCTTTCTCATAACTCAGCCTATTAACCTTTCACTGTTCTACTCTCTTGCTCTAATTCTTCCTACCCCTCACCTCGAGAAATTTTGAGTGTATAAGTGCCTGCACTCCAAATTATACTTATGTACTCCAAAATATTTATGTTTTGATTTCAGTCAGTGTTTTGTTACAACTACTTGCTCAAATGTTATTATTCTAGCTTCTATACTACTGTGTTTTAGTAGTTTTGAAAATTGTATTGTACTTAACTTTGTTGATATTAGCATTGTAATAATTGTATATGGAGCCTTTCTCCCCGGGCCTCCATTGAAAATGGGCTCATTTTGGCCTAATGGACTTTCCTGGTTAACAAACTGCAAATAAAAATAAATAAAAAGGTGTTAATGGCTAGGCATCTTAAGGTCCTAATTATGGCTTGCCTAATGTTCTTCTTATGTTCCTATATTCCTAAGCTTGTTAATCCTCTGATAATTTTGTAATACATTAACAATCATCAGTAATTGTAATTGTATAAATTCATAAGATGCATGAGTATATACTGCATTCACAACATATGATTCTTAAAGAGTAGTTTCGAGGCCTTTTAACTTTTTCTTTACCTCAGAAGAAAACAAATGAAACAGTTTAGCTTTGCAAACCAAGTACATATAAAAAGAGTATTCCTACACAGGACACTGAATACAATAAAACTTGATGACCAGCATGGCATGGAAAGTAAAAAAAAAAAAAAAACCTTTCCAATCTCAAACATTAGTGTCAACTTTAAAAAAATCTATTGAACTAGCCCAGAAATGATAAAATATTGGAGTATTTTAGACTTTCACTGTACTAAACTAGTGGTGACAGAGATGTGCATATCTTCTGACAGCCGTTAAGAGTAAGAACTAAAAATGTATACGTTTTCCCTTTTCCAAAGTTATATATATATATATATGTCTCATGAAATATCAAATGCTTACAAGAACAGAAGTTCAAAGAGCAATTACTTTAGAGTGAATCTAAAGTGATCAAAAATACAAAAAAAAAAAAAAAAAAAAAAACTCTTCCTTAATCTGAACATGTGCAGGCTTCCAAGAAATATCTACCTACTGATAATCCAAAGCATGGACAATCTAAAGTGGCCCTAGGTGTGAGTGTGCGCATGTAAGTGTGTGTCGTGCACCCTCTGAGGAGGGTTGGGACATCGGCTAGCAACCTGAGCCTGTAAAACCCATAACTGCTACAGAAATGAGCTTTGAAAGATGCTCGTTGCCCCATGTACCACATGGTGCATAAATGGGAAAGAGACAGAGAGATATAATTCAAAGCACAAGGAAAGAGACATCTAAACTCTTTCCAACTTAAATGGTTTTAAGTTTAGGATACTGAATGCTTGCACAGTTAAGATGGTTTTAACTGTATACTAAATTTATTTATTTCTAAAAATTGGATTGTATATTTTATTAGAATTTCAATTATATAGGTGACAGTTAACAGTGTTATAAATACTATTTTTATACGAAAGCAACACAGTGCATGCTAGCCTTTTTTTTAAATTGAACTTATTTAATTTATAATAATAATAATAATAATAATAATAATAATAATAATAATAATAATAATAATAAAGGTCTTTTGGCTTTTTCCCGGTTAGGGGTCCACTCATGATTGGCAGTGGATTTTACGGTGCCGAGTTGCCAGCCCAACGCTCAACCTTCAATGAAGGCACGCCCATTCACGCTCACACCTACCTGCATGCCTTTAATGTCACTTGACCGCGGGGAGGGCATGCAAACTCCACACAGAAGGCGCTCCAGTTGAGAATTGAACAGGAGAACCTCTTGCTGTGAGGTGACAACGCTAACTGCTGCACCACCACGGCTGTAATAATAATAATAATAATAATAATAATAATAATAATAATAATAATAGAGTTCATAAGATGACAAAAATAGATAATGAATCTGGCTTATTTTTGCCTTAAGCTGTTAACCTCATCACCTCTGGCTTCCTCAACTGTTGTGCATTTACTGCCCAGGATTCTGTATCATATGTTAATACTAGCTGGACCACTGTTTTGTACACCTTACTTTTCAGCTTCTTTTTCATTCTTCTGTCATACACTACCACTTGCACTCTGTGCCATTTGGCTGCAGCCTCTCTGATTCTAGTTTTAATCTCCTCATTCAGACTTCTCTTCTCCTCATCCACCCCTCCCATATACTTGAAACTGTTAACCTGTTTCACTATTTTCTCTCAATTCAAAGCTTCTACTGATTTCCCCCATTTGCTACCTGTCTTGGCTGTACTCAGTTTCATCCCATATACATTCAGTTTTGCATTCCGTTCCCCTTTGCTTTGCTGATGTTCTTGCTGAGAGTCTGCCTGTAATGCCATATCATCTGCATACAGTAACTTTACTGATCTTTCCTCTCTGACCTGTTTGCAAATTAAATCTGGTGGACTTCTTTGAGAGGGTCACCAAAGCAATGGATGAGAGCAAGACTGAGCACACAGCTTACCTTGACCTGTCCAAGACTTTTAATACAATACCCTACTTGGACATTATAGACAAGTTCACTAAATTAGATATAAACACTTTTATCACCTGCTGCATATCCAGCTGGTTCAATGATAGTACCCAGGAGGTCAAAATAGGTAAGGCCACCTCCACCAAGAGGCCATTCACTAGCAGAGTCTTCCAGGGTTGGAACTGAACATGCTTCTTTTTAGCACCTATTTCATTGAAGTGAAAGCAAATGTGGCAGGTTTATGGCTGTCTACATCTGCAAATGATTGCAAGATGAGGGTAGTCATTGACCTCCTGGCAGACATTAGCATTCTTCAAGAAGGCCAGTCTCTGACTGACAAGTTGTGCCAAAGCCATGGTCTTAAACTCAATGCTAAGAAATGCATAATTTCACCCTTTGGGAAGTCAATCATCCTGGCTAATTACCATGTACACCCCTAAGAACTGACCCAGGCATCAGGGATCTAGGTATGCACATAGACAGTAGCCTTACCTTTAACCACCACTTGGCCACAGTGGTTGATGAAATCCTTCTATATTGCACAACTTATAGGTAAGAGCATGGCATCTAGGTCCAAATGGATCATTGTCCCACTGTACTCTGCCCTTACCAGACCAATCATAGAGTACAGTGCTCCCTTTGGTATGTACCTGACCAGGCATATATACAGCAACTAGAGTGACCTTAGAGTTTCCTTACAAAAAGAATGTAAGACATAACAAATTGGCCTTATGCATAGTGCTTTAAAGCCATTTCCTTCTACGCTGTCTCCTATAGATTGTTGAAGGGTGATCTATGCCTGGTTTACAAGGCATCAGCAAACCTCACACGTATGAATATCCTGCATATTTGTAAGTCAAACAGTGCTAGAAATAGAAGGTCTAAAAACCTGATTTTTTTTCTGTGACTTAATCGGACAATGCTGGAGAGACAGATATGTGTCCCAGAGACTGCACTCCCATGGAACATGCTCCCCGTCCATGTGAAGCAGAGTTTGTTTATTACCCAATTTAAGTGCAATATAGACCAGTGGATGAGGAATAGGAAATTTACACCGGGCCTGGCACCCATGTCCTTTATGGACCTAGGTAGCTTATAAATATTTGGCTCTCAATGTCCTATTTGGATACAGGACATCATTATTCTTTTGGGAAAACTTGGCTAGGCTTAGAAAGGCCCCCTGAGTCATTAGTCTAGAAACAATCTATAAATCTAATGTAGTCCTTCAGCAGTATGACCAACAGTAGTGTCTAAACTGGACCCCAGTGCATACCCATTCTCACTGGGAACCCCTCTGTGAGACCAAACACTATTGTTATCTGAGTCCTCGGGTCCTTGTACATAGCCTGCACTAATTCTACCAATGTTGCTGGGACTTCAGTCCACCACAGGACTGCCCAAATCAGCTTTCTTGGGACCTTGTCATAAGCTTTCATTGTGTCTAAGAATGCCTAGTTGGACTCTTTTTTTCATCTGTAGCTTCTTCTCAGGTATTTGTCTCAGTGCAAATGCCAGGTCAGCTGTGCTGCATCCTGATCTGAATCTGAGCTACTTATCTCCCATCATACATTCTACTACTCTGCGTATTAATTTATCCATCACCTTCTCCAGGACTTTCATGGAGTATGATAGGATTTTGATCCCTGTATACTGCTACAGCTGTGAATATCCCCTTTGTTTTTGCACACTGGCACTAGCATTCTTATTCTCCAGTCATCTGGAATACACCTTTCTCTCCATACTGCTATGAGTACCCTCAGGAGTCATTTCTCCCCTATCTCAGCTAACATCTTTATCATATTTGTTGTGATCTCATCTGAGCCTGCTGCTTTCCTCAGCTTCATTTTCCTTAGTGCTGTTCTTACTTCATCTGTGGTGAGCTCCCTCTCTTCATTCAGTGTAACCTGTGTCTGGGATAATACAGCTTCTGTGCTGTTTTCTACATTTAGAAGCTGCTGGAAATACTCCTTCCATCTGCCTTTGATGTTCTGTGCACTGGTGAGTAGGTTGCTGCTGCCATCCCTTATGAAGGGTGTCTGACTGTCTTCATTATCTTTCTGTCTTGCCTTGCAACCTGATATAGTTTATATGTGCCATCTACTGAGTCACTTTTCAGAAGCTGGTAGAGTTCCTTTGAGGCCTTATTCTTTGCTACCAGAACTCCTCCTTTAGCCTCTTTGTTAGCCAACAACTATTACTTCCTAACCTGGTCCATCTTTTCTTCTCCCTCTTTTTCCTGCTCATCTTTCTTTTGATGAAATTCTTCACTTCTGCATTCCATTACAAGCTTTCCTTTTGTACCTTATTTCTAAACCTGCATCAGCCACATATCTGTTCTGTTGTCCTCACACATGCTGTTTTGAGGTATTGCCATTCTTCTTCACCTCTATTTATTTCCTCCTTTTCTTGAGGTGCTAGAGCCCTGAGTAATTCCTTGACATGATGTGCTTTCTCTCCAGTCAAATTCTAGGTGTTCAGACTAGTTTCTGTTGACCTTAGAGCCTTCTCTGTCCACTGCTTGCTGATTGTGGCAACCAATGGTTTATGCTGTGAGACAACTTTTTCACTGGGGAAGATTTTTGCAATTGCTGATTCTACCACACTGATCTTTCCTTAGTAAGATGAAGTCTACCTGAGTTGCATATTGGCTTCTCTTGTATGCGCTCTTGTGACTGTTTGTCTTGCTGAGCCATGTGTTGGCCAACATCAAGCAATTTGCCAGACAGAAGTTTGGAATGGCCTCTGCTTCATTATTCCTGTTGTTCAGACTATATGGACCAACACAGTCCTTGTAGCCTGTTCTGGCTGCGCATTCAGATCACCCACTATTCATATTGAGATGTTTTATCAAGTAGGTCCTGCAACTGCTGTCTGAATCCACTCTTTTCTTCACTATCACAACCCTGCTGTGGGGCATAGGCTGAGATTACGAATACTGCCCTATCATTACACATGACTCTGATTGCCATGAGTCTGTCACTAATTCTGATGACACTCCTCACTGTTTTCTGAAGCCTCTCCCTCACCATAATCCCCACAACATTTCTAGTCTGACCACCTCCTGAGTAGTAGAGTCTGGATCCCAGGCCAAGTGAGTGGCTTTGCTGTCCTGCTCTTCCATCTTATCTCCTGGATACATAGGATGTCCAACCTCCTCCTTACCATTATGTCTTCTACTTCCAAACTCCATCCTGTCAGTGAACCTGTGCTCAGCGTAATAATTCTTAGTTCATGTTTGGCAGGTTGGTGGGTTTTACATTCACCTTTCACTCAACAGAACTATCCCAGGTAACCCAGTCTAAGCAATTGAACACCAGCCAGTCAGTAGCTTATTGACCTAAGGCTGCTGCTCTTTATGGCTGCACTGGCTAATAGGGCCACATACACCCCTCCCACTGTTACATGGATCCCTGGTGTAAGTTGGAGTAGGCTGGGTCCTCAACCCACTTATCTCCTGCAAATACCCATACCAATTTGGCAACATTCATCAACATGACCAAATCACCTTGAGCCATATTTTACACTGTTGAGTGGCTATGTCTGCCACGGTACAGTCTGTGATACAATTTCTCCTATCTTGAGGTTACTGCACACCACAGCTGATGACCAAAATAGTTGGTCTATGCAACTCTTCCTCCTATAGGGTATCATCTAGAGTCTGTGCTGCTGCCTAAACCTTCTTTCTTGGGTGATTTTGATATGGAAGCCCTCAACATGTTTTTGGGAGGTGGGAGGAACCACACAAAGACACAATGCAGACATTCTAACTCCATACAGGCTTTGGCCAGAGATTAGTATCAAACCTTGTACCTTGTGCATGGAAAGTGAAGACATTAACCATTATGCCAACTGATCTTTCTCTGCAGGAGTGAGTGGATATTTTATCATGATTCTTGTTGGATGCTTCAAACTGGAGTAATGAACTTGTATATGAGGGAGGCAGGGACTCTGATTGTTCCATTACCTGTAGAAGTGAGTGACCACCATTGCACCACCCTATGCCTGACTGCACCTTGAGCATTAAATGGTATTGGCATGAGAAATGCTTAGAAGACCCCATTAGATAGCTGCCTAGGTATGGCCTCACTGGTGGTTATCCATGGTGGCTCAAGTGTGTGGTGGGCAGAGGGAACAAAAAAGTTTATCTACAAAGAGAAAGGCTGGAAGGAAGCTTAAAGATGGCAAAATCATTGGTGAAATAGGAATGATTTTTTTATTCCAGTATTCATAAAAGAATAAAAAAGGGCAGGACGGCATTCAAGATGGGAAAAAGTTAGAGGTGAGAGATGACTTGTTAAAGGTTAATTATAACATGCTCATCATACACTTGTCAGAATGCCACTCGCAAAAACTTTAACAGACCTCTGATTTGAAAACATCACATGACTGAAATAAAACTTCAATTGTCCCTTTCATTAAGGTGGTAGTAGTATCAGTCAGGCTGTATAGGCCAGAAAGACATAACTGGCCATGGAGAAAATAGAGAAGTGTCCCAGAGGAGATTAACTCCTTTCCAAGTGATAGCAACAACATCTACAAGACTCACCATGGACTAAAAAGTAACTTTAAATTTTGACTGAAAAATAACATTAATGAGCGCTTTCATTTTTTGCTCAAAAACTTCTTCAGATTAACTCCATTAAATGTAACACACATAAACACACATAAACCCACCAATAACATTCAAGAAGCATCAATCATGGGACAACCAAGCCTCCATCAAGAGACCACCTACTAAAGAATCATAAAAAATTCAAGTAGAAGCATGACCCTTTAAAATCCAGTATGATTCATATTAAAAAGATAAAATCATACATATAGAATCATTTTATAAAAACAAAATATCTGTAATAGTTGAAAGCTATCTAAAAAGTGCCTTTAATAAGCAAACATGTAATTGACAATTGTTCATTCAAACCTGGCCAGCAATCCTCTTTTAAAAGCAGTTGCCAATACAGCTCAAGTTTTTCAAGAAGCAGTGTCCACGGAACCCCCTCTGTCATTCAGGGGTATTTACTACATGACTACATACTTAAAATCATGTCTTGGCTTCCCTTGCATATGTTCAAATACTGTGTTGGTGTCCTTTTATTTTTAATGCCATATATGTGCTCGTAAACTCATTCCTTGAGTCTATGCTCAGTTTTTCCAATGCAGAATCCAGGGCATAATGTGCAGATGCACAATAAATCACCAGTGGTGTATCACAATTAAATGACCCACTGATTTCGACTACGTTATTGAAATTGTACACTTATCTACCAAAATGTACTTACAATAGGCACAATGACCTTTTCATGCCATCCTGTCCTTTTCTTGATGTCTCAACAGGATTACCCATGCCTCTTTCCAACAGCCCTTTTAGATTCTTTCCTCTCTTATATGATGCGTATGGTTTTTCATCCACTTTATCCCTAACATTGTCATCATTGCTTAGTATAGGCCAATTTTTCACAAAAATGTCTTTGGTCAAAGCGCTATTCACTGAAAAAGACGTGATGAATGCGCTTATGAAATGGCCTTGATTGTTGAAATCAGCATAGTTCAAAGTGTCATTAGCTCTTAATACTATTGGTTGTATTATCAAATACATTCAAACTGTTATGTAATATTGCTGCAAAACCCTTTTGTTCTCATTTTATTTATTGATAACCTCATGCACAACCTTTTTGATAAATTCCATTGGGTACTCTTCTTTCCTAAACATGTTTTATAACACAAAACGCTCATCCCAAAAGGCTTCACCTAGGATAACCATCTTGACAGTATGGACAAAATGCCCTTTGACCATTGCTTTTTTTTTTTGGAGAGAATGGATGTGAACTGAAAAATGTAAGAAACTACTGGAATAGGTAGCCATTCTATGGTTTCCTGAAATTTTTGGTGTTTTTTTTGTATATTTAAGAGTGTGTTACTTTTAATGAAGATAATCTGAAGAAGTTTTTTGAAAAAAAAATGAAAGCGCTCATTAAAGTTATTTTTCAGTCAAAATTTAAAGTTGTTTTTCAGTCCTTGGTGAGTCTTGTAGGTGTTGTTGCTATTTTTACTGAGTTTGTATTTGTTGTTCTGCCATTCTGAGTGATAATGAGCTTGACAACTCACATCAGCATCCTTGCTGTTCTACAAGTCATTACAAACCTCCTGCAGTTGTGTGTCTACATAACATCAGAAGTAGATAAGAGCTGCCAGTGGATGTTTACTTAAACTGCAATAAGGCCTTTGATTAAGCACTCTGTTAAAGGTAACTTAGTGTGCTGATTATGGACAGAATACAGCAAAAATTTAAACAATTGTGTGGATAAGTGGCTGGGAAGAAGAAATTAAACAATGATGGTGAGGGGATGGCTGTCAGGGTGAAGGAGATAATAGGAGGGGTGCTGTAAGAGTCCACTCTAGGGCAGCAGACAAAATAGGGAAACAGATCTGAAAATTCTCTACAGATAGGAAAACAGATGATTACAGAGAATGAATGCAGACAAATGCAGGATTCTGGATACAGCATATAGGTCATATAAAATGTAGGAGATGCTAAAATGTAACATGGTTTTTGAAAATACTATGATTAGCATTCCAGCTGTAAACCATCTGGCACAAATAGAGCAGGTAGGAGGAACAGCTAACAAAACATCGGACTATGTTATACTGAATACAGACACAATGGATAGTGAGGCTATAGACCCAATCCCTAGCAAACTGATGAGACCACATCTAGAATGATGTATGCTGCTCTGGAGATATCTATAAGGTACAGGAAGTGAAGCAACTTCTGCATACTTGACCCACTATACAATATCATAATATTTCAGGTCAAATGCTCGTTAGTTGTAAAGATTTGTAGATGAAAACAGCACAAATATTAAGCATTTTTTTGCTTAATCATTAACAGTCCATCTGTAAACTAAAAATTTCACTCAGAAGAAGCTCACAAAGGCAAATGACTGCACCATCACACTTAACTGTTATAAAGCTGTGCATTCTAGATATTTCAGTTCCATTGCTAAATATTTGACTCAACATATCATAGTAAACACAAGAAAACATATAATAAAAAAGTGTGTGTGTGTGTGTGTGTGTGTGTGTGTGTGTGTGTGTGTGTGTGTGTGTGTGTGTGTGTGTCTGTGTGTGTGTGTCTGTGTGTGTGTGTGTGTATGTGTGTGTGTAGGGGGTATGACAAGTTACTGGAATGTACAAACACTGAATTATTGTTTGATACTGACATATCAAAAAATACACGAAGAAAAAAACAAAAATAATGAAAACAAAAAAAGAAAACAACCATTTTCCGTTTCTGATCTTATAAGAAAAACCCTACCACTACATTTAGACCAAGTTAGTCTGAATAGCAGTTGTGTTATAGAAAGGGTTTTTCTAAGATAAAGTTTAGGGTTAAGGCAGGGGGAGGGTTATGGTTAAGGTTAGCACACTTTACTAAAGTGGTGCTGGGGGTACATAATTCTAACCCTATACCTCACCTTAAGAAACCCTTTTCATAGCACTGGCACATACCAAATACATCAGTATACATGCACAGTATTGAACATATCTCCTTACCTAGCCCTTACTTTAAGCCAAATCACAAACACTCCCACACACTCCTATCCCTAATGCTGAAATTGTTGTTATAATCCAAAAGTTTCAGCATTAACATCACAGACAGACACTAACCTTTCACAGTCCATCTTCCTCCATTTCACACCTACAGCATTTGACAAGGGCACTAAATAACCTGTGTAATCAGTGAATTTTCCATACATATAAAATTTCCTCTAAAAGCGACATTCGATTGCATAAAGTGTACCCATATATGCACATAATACAAATATATATCAGCTAGTAGTCAGGAGGAGAGGTAACATTCATATTGTTACCAATATTATCATATCATCATCACAATAAAATTGGTTCAATAAACAAAAATATAGAAACCTATATGAATGTCACGTATGTGACTACGAAATATGAATAACTTTTAGCTTTCGGTACATCCTTTGATATTAAACATGTTGGAATATATGCATCAGTGCCCTTCATACTTGTTAGCCCTTAAAAGCATCCATGCTTATGAAGAACAGTTAATAGCCTGGAAAATCTGCTTTCATGAGTATGTTAGTTAATGCCTATGTAGCGCACCCGCAGGTGTAGCTGAAGTAGATATGGGTTCCTTCCTACCTGACTCTGGTGACACCCCTTCTTTAGGCCCAACACCCCAAGGTGGCAAGTGATAACATATTTTATTCTAGGTGACACTTTAGTTTTAAAGGGCGATATCACTAACACGAGCAAAATGCAATGTCACTGAACAATAAAGATTTATAATGCAACAATATAAATATGAGAAAATGCAATGTCATTTAGCAATAAAGTGTCTTTAAGGCAATAGTACTAACACACTCTAGCCCCTAGATCAATCTAAACAGACCAGCTATGAGACACTATTGTACGCTGTTCACATGCCACTGACTACTTACAGTCCTACTGCCAGCATGATGGGGCCCAAGGCTGGCACTCATAGGTCTGTATATTGTATGTTATTGTTTTATTCTCTGTTATATCATTTTCTTGTCTTCATTTGGTTTTGATATAACCCTAATAAAAAGGAACTGAAAAAAAAATAAATAAAAGTATAAAAAATGGTGGCCAAAAGCCTCTCACTACTCCGTCGAGAATATCCCAGTGACCCGGCACCGCAGTTCCTCTGACGCGAAAAATGGAAAATCACCCGCCAGAACTCTGGTAGTCATCTATGGCATCTCTGCACTAGGCCCAAGGGAACTCCTTTCCTTGCTGAATCATATGCAGGCGTGGAACTACTGGTTTCAGAACTTCTGTCCTGAATCCACAAAATACCATCAACCAGAATTTCAGCAAGAGACAGACACAAACTACCTCACTTCTCTGTCCCAAAACACTAAAAGAAAAAAAATTCAGTCATGCTGCAAAGCCCTTTTCCCTTCATCTAGTCTTTCAGTTTTCCCTCCTTCAGCTAGTTTTCCATTCTCCTCTCTTTCACGTTCAAAAGTGTCTTTTATATTCCTGAAAAGGAGCTCCACCTTGTGGTATAATGAAAAACTGCAATCTATTACTTCTACAATGAAATACAGTGGGAGCTACACCTATATTACAAAAAATAATATTTTTTGTTGTGGAATAGCTCAAACTCAGATTTACTTGACATGTATTTAATATATGATAGCTCATTACTGGTTTTCCTTCCTATGATTAAATGAGATTTATGACAGTTGCTTGATTTTTAATCTCAGTTGTCTGAATTCTTGGTTTTGTTAAAACATGTATATCAGTTATGAATTAATAGATCACATTATAAGTCCGTAAATGGTTGTTGGCAGCTTCCATAGACTGCTGTGTTAAAAGGATATTTATTATTTTTAGCCTTCATTACTAGGAAAATTCCAACTGGGTAAAGACCCTTTTCATAGCAGGCCCAGGAGGAAAAGCTCCACATTACATATGGTTTTACAGACAATTAGCATTATGATAATGCATTACAAAATTGTTGTTTTGTTAATTTTATTAGTTTTGTTAGTTTAATTGAGTACCCTTCCTAAAAAGAGTTTTGTTGTACTGCTTTGAAAACAATAGTACTGTTATATTACATCAGATTAGGTACCTGTCATGGTATCCACATCAACAACACCAGATGACCTGACGGATACCAAACCCACCATATCCCCCCTGTTTCTGGAACAGGTCACCTATCAAACTGAGTACTTCCCCGTAAACCATTGAAACCAGTCAAAAGGATTCCATAGGTGACCACTAATTTCACCAGGAATTTGTGCAGAATGATGTTACTGGCCTTCTTATTGGTCAGTAAACTTAGTAAGAACCTGTGAAGCAGTATTCTCTATCACAGAAAGTTTTATTCTGTGAACTGCTAATTTGCTTTGTCCGTGCATAAAGGAGTCCTGGGTTTGATTCATTTAGGTATTTTAGATACAGAAATAACTATTTTATGCAACTATTACATAAAATATGGGACATAATTATGTCCTACAATCTCAGGACATTTGCCATTTTTAATATTTTTGGTAAGGGCACAACTGCCCAGAGAGGGACTGTCCCTCACAAAGTGGGACAGGTGGTAACCCTAAACAAGACAGGCTTATTATAGTTAATAGGATGAATGGGGATGGTAGGGATACAGCAACAGGCAAATCTAATTAACTCTTTTTATGGGATATCGAATTTCATAGGTAAACACTGTATATGTTTGAGAAAACAGTTCTCTTGATTCTTCAGGGTTATTGGTTAACCAAAGGCTATATCAGCATAAGTCAACCAGATGATTTTTTTGTCCATTTTGCTTTTCTTCATCCTATAGTTGCTTTTTTCAGCTGTGGGACTGATTAATTACATGGTTTTATAGTTTCCTCTGGTAGGTTATTCCTTGTTCCCCTTAAGCTCTTTGGGTAAGAGTCCCCCAAATCAAAGTGTGATATAACATGCCAAAATAGATGGATGTTGCAATTATCAGAGGTATTTAGGGCATACATTACTTCAGCATAGAAATACCCAACAGCCTTATCCATCAAAGGCGTTAGATCTGGATACTCACTACAGACACTCGATTTATGTATCATAGGGACCAGTCCTCTTATAAGACTGTCTACTTCTCATGAGGGGAATTGCACTTCATTATGGTAAATTTTATCACATTTTTAAATGCTAACTCGCCCATAGTCTTTGTCTAGGCCCCCATGACCTTAAATCTACCTTATTTTTTTCTCTGTTCTCTCTCCATTTATCCCTCATGGCACCAAGCACTCATCAGCAATGTATAGTTATTGTTCTTTTTTGCAAACACTTCTCTACTCTTAAGACCCCTCACATGTCTCCACTATGTTCCTTACATACCTTGCTATAGCTACTGTATGCTCAGTACATAGCTATATACATGTTATGGTTCTTCAGTCTGTGTTTTTGTGTTTTTACTATACATTTATTCCCACTATACATTAGGTGTCAGTGTTTTTATCAGATGCATTAAATGTTTCCTTCTTTCTAAACTAGTCATTTACCTTATGCTTTGTTAATGAGTATCAGATGTAAAATTTGAATGTTTTCCTTTCTTCTGCTCTTGCTCAATAGTATCAAGTTTTCTTCATATAAAGTCAGGCTTCTCGAAAAAAAATGTCAATCACACTACAATACTTCCAATGACACCATGAAATGAATCAACTGACTGTGAGTGCTTACATCATTTTTTTGTACCTTTAAATGCCATTGTATTACAACATTTTTGAAAACGTTCACATTTTTGCTGGGTAATTATGTGAGATGATTTGGAGAATACAAAGCCACTGATACAAATGAGGAAGAATTATTAAGTACTTTCAAACATTCCTATGGTAATGCACATAGTAGTGTGCGGTTGCTTTTTGTACATTTCTGGTCTCTTTTTACAAAATGCCTGTAGTCTTCATCACAGCTTGCATGCAGGGTACCAGTGACATCTTGATAATTTAAAAGTGACATCTAGACATAGGCCAGGCTGTGTAATAATGCTTCAGAGTTATTTGGCACAAACAAAACATTTGAAGAATGTTCCAGAGCCTATCACTATTTAATATGCCAGCAAACCTCAGCTTTCCTCTTTGGTTCAACTCCCACCACAGGAGTTCCTATAAAAAAGAAAATGATTAATTGAATTTTGCCAATCATCTTCAGGTTAAACATTTTCACTCATGGGACTAATAGATAAAAGTTTTCTTCATAATGATAGCAAGGACAAGGACAAATTGAAATAAAATTTAAAAATATGTTATACGAATAATAAGGTCCTTAGAAACTGAGTAACAGAGTTCAACATTTGTGCTAATAGTGAAGAATGAATACTGCTAAAAAAGTATTGAAGATGTTAGAATAAGGAAGTTTGTAATAAACCACTAGGTACTGGAAGGTAAATTTGATTGTATTAATATATATATATATATATATATATATATATATATATATATATATATATATATATATATATATGAATTCACTTTACATGCTCATAATGCTAAAATATCAAATTTTAGAATTTCGAGCCTGTAAAGTGGAATGGACGGAAACCGTGAACCCGGAAGTGTTGAATAGATTATGTCGAACCCGCCGTATGGATAGCGCATTAGGTAAGTGTACTGCTTTTGAGGTTTTGTGGAGGGTCTGTGTGTGTTTGAGTGTGTTGGGGTGTTTGAGGTGTGATTTAGGGTAGGTGTTGTGCAGTGTGAATGTGTTAGTGTTGGGATTGCTTGTGTTTGTGTAATTGTAATGTGTGTCTGTGCGGGGGCTGTGGAATGTGCGATGCTGGGTTGTGTGTGGTTTGGAGTGTTGTGCGACCTCGGAGTTAGTATATATAAGTAGGGGGATGGGGGTGCAGGGGGCTTTCCCCCTGCATATACTAAGTGTAGGTGTGTCTATGTGTTTGGTTGTGTGCATGTGTGTTATGTTTATCATAGGGAAGTATTGGGAGGTATGTACGCTGCTGTATGGATGTGTTTTGTTTTGTGTGATGTGTGTTTGGTGGGAGTTTGTAGATTTGCGGTTTTGTGTTTCACGTTTCTGTATGTTCAGTGTTTAGGGAATTCGACTTTATAGTTTTGTGATACTGAATTTCAATAATTCAGTATTTCGATGCTATAAAGTGAATCCATATATGTATATATATATATATATATATATATATATATATATATATATATTATATGTATCTATATATATATATATATATATATATATATATATATATATGTATATGTATATTTATGACTCCCTATTAGAATGTTGCAAAGTTAAACCATCGAATGGCTTAACATTAAGCTGACATAATCAAAGATTCAATATATTAAAATAAAAAGGAAGTAGGAAAATGCATGGGAAGTGAATGCCTACTAATCATGAGACAGAAGGGATCAGATTATTGGCTCTTGAACCAATTTTGGGATTAGAATATATGATAAGAAGCAGTTACGGGGGGGTGTGCAGGGGAGCTTAGTCCCACGCAAAAATGTTTGTTTTGTTTCTTTTTTCATTTAATGTAATGAAGCTTTGATTATGTTAGCTCTGTTTTAAGCTGTTTGATGTTTTAACTTATATATGTTTACACATCAGAACATCACTATCTATCTATCTACCTAGCTATATTATATGTAGATAAATACAAGCACACACACACACTCAGACACACACACACACACACACACACACACACACACACACACACACACACACACACACACACATACACATTTACAAATATACACTCAACGTTTTTTCTCATTGGCATTCAAACATTTGGCCACCCACTTGGCCGACAGTTTCTACATACCCAAATGCTCATGGATTATAAACCCACCTTTGTAATAATCAGAATATCTTAAGATAGCCTGTCACAATTGGCCATAAAAGGTCAAAGGATCAGACTGCTGGTTAAGTGTTCTTTCCAAATAACAAGTATGACAGTTCTGGAACAATACTTTCCTATTTGTAAATAGGAAAATAGAATCACTGTTGATTATTAGAAAAATAAAAATGCCATCTACCTTTTTTATAGTGTCAGAGTGTTATTTCTCAACAGTATCATTTCTAAGACAATAGAGTGATATAGTAGACATAGATAGCTAGATATATTAGATACAGATAGACTGATACATCATAGACACATTTTACATGTGTGTGTATATATCTATTTATTTATTTATTTTATTTTATTTTATTTTTCATTTGTTAACAGGGAAAATCCGGCTGGACTAGGTCCATTTTCAGTGGATGCCCGTGGAGAAAAGCTCAGAATTAAGATATAGTAAGAAGATAATACAATGAGAAATATACAAAATGAGAAGACAGTGGATTACATACAGAAAGTTAATAGGCAATGCAGGACTGAAATACAGTTAGATTAACTATTTACAAAGGTAGTATAGACAGTTTACATTACTAGTAAGTGTACACTGAAAGAAGTACAAAGACAATGTGACTTATTGTAAGAGTATGTATTTCTGTACGAGTAGAATTGTGGGAATTCTGGACTGAAGTTGTTTGAAGAAGGAGAAGAGAAGGTATAGAGATTGTCAAGTGATACATGGGCAGATCTAAGTTGTCCTAAGATGAGATCTGAGTAATCTTTTGAAGTTAGTGTTTGTTGTAGTAGAGGTTATATTAGTGGGGAGATTATTCCATTTCTTGGCTATGATGTGGGTGCATAGGGCTTTACCTGCAGTGTCGTTAGCAGTAGTAACACTGAAGAGAGGTTTATTAGATGAGCGGAGAGGGCAACTGGAAGAGTGTGAGGTTAATAGCTGTTTAAGGGCTGGAGTTTTTCCTGGGTCGTTTCTAATGATAAAGGCACAGGTGAGTTGTTTGTAGGTTAATAAGTTAGGAAATTCAAGCCAGTGAATATGTTCAAGCCATATGTATATTATATGCATATGCCAATACACATGCACATATGTATGACCATACTTATCATCATAGTTATCATCATCATGTTCTAAACTGCTTGAACTGCTTGTCCTGGTAAAGGCTGTGATGATACCAAGATAAACACAGTTGACCAGACGTCTTTTCCTCCAGCAACTCTCTCCAGCTCATTCTGTAGGATATCCATGTATTCACAGATAAATTTAGAATTATAACCCTTCAAATGTGACCCATGTTTGCCCTACAGTCTCCTTCCAGTGGTCAGTATATAATACACCTTCATTGGGAGGTGCCCAGGGGACATGTTCATAAGATGACATTAGCACTTCAGTTGCTTCTTCTGAACATGAATGAGCAAGAGCTATGCTGTGCTGCTGGTCTACTCACTTTTAAAATGTTTGCAGAAAAAACTCATTTGTACTGTTTGTAATTGTAATATCATCGATTTGGGCAGTATATAAAGCTCATGGCCATAAGTGAGGATGGGACATTGGCCAAACACAACTCTTCCTTCTCCACTATAGGGCAGTACAACATACGCAGAAGTTCTGCCATTGAACCCCTCTGCTAGTCATGCATCCGATCCCTTCTAATCTTACTTGTGAACATGATACTTTGATACCTGAACGTCTCCACCACACGTAGCTGCCCCCATGTCTCTGGTAGACAGCAATGCCCTCTTTTCATTATCACACCTTGACGCTGCCTTGATATCCAGTTACTGTAAATCACAGACAAGCAGAGTCCTGTGAATGCTTTGTATTTATTTGACTTAATACTGAGACTGTGGAAACATCTTTCAGTCTTCACATAGAAGGTCCAAATGGCAGACATCAATGGTGATGGAGCCTGTACAGTCATAACTTCTTCCACCAAGGTTTTCCTGGGTCTGTAGTCATATGCCTTATCAAAGGTCACAAAACACATAAAAAACACACTGGTAAAACCCCATGACCCCCTACAGTATCTGTGCAAGAAAAAAAAAAAAAGAGTTAAGTGACTGTTCCATGGACAAGACAGAAACTGCGTGCCTATAATGGTAATAAATTTGCAATCTTCTTTTTCTGCAAGAAAAAACACATTACTTACTTTTTCCATACCACTAAGTGGAGAATTCAAACTGCTTTTAAATGAATCTTACAATAATCATCTGCTTTACCGATCAGGTTACAAAAGTATATATACTACAGACAATCAGTTCCACAGCAACTCACTTAATGACTTCAGCCCTCAGTGATTAGTGGGGGTAAAGCAAAAGACAACAGCATTCTGTGTAGCTGTTCCAGTATATATGCAGAGCAGGTACAGTATGTCAACTGAATTCCCCAGACTACTGGAAATTGGCAGAAGAGTACTAAAGACTCGGGCACACCAACTGTAGGTAAATCCTGAATTTCCCACACATAGTGGATTATTGCTTAATTATAGCAAGCTCTTCCATTGGAGACAGCAACTTTCACTGATCTGTCCCTGATTTCCTGCTAGATACTTGATATTGTCTCAGAATTTTGTCGCGTCCTGGATAAAATATATGGTTTTGTGACAGAGCATTTACTAAATGATTCCAAACATTACTCTTAACAGCTTTCTTGCTCTCCAAAATGCGCATATGAATTTGCTCATTTTATAACTACACTGTGGCATGTTAGACAAGTGGTTATTTGTCTTATTTGGAGACTATGTCCCCTATTATTTTAGGCTTTGCCCCTGATTCTTGTGTTAAGTCAAAGAAGAATGGTAAAACCAATTCCTAAGGCTTACGTTAACCTGCATACTATTTACAACAATGATGAAAATGAAATTTAAACCTCCTAAGTTCATTTGGACACAAGTATGCAGTGTAACAGGTACTTTGAAATGTCTAGCTTTCCTGATGAGTGAAATGTAATAATAAGCATGTCAATTTATGCAATTAGTAGTGGAAAAAATGCATTTTCACTAAATCTGATTAGTACTGTAACACTTCCACCTACACAGTTTAAAGATTTACTGTTTCTTTGTATGAATACAACACAATACTGTATTCCAATATGTCTCCTTCAGTTTCTGCTTCATTCGTTTCTCACAATCATTGGGAGAAGGGCATGGGGCAGCTGTAAAGACACATAAGAAAGATTTAATTGTCATCTTGATTGGGAATTCCTAGGAATCTCAAATGATCAGGTCGAAAGTGTTGCTGGGGATAACATTCTTTTCTGACAACCTCAGCTTGCTTCTCTTTCAACATTCAGGAGAACTGATGCAGAAAATGGGTGGATAGGCAGACGAATAGATGTATGGTTGGATAAAAGAATGGATGGATGGATGGATGGATAGATACGTAGATGAATAGATAATAAGTTATTTAGAGATATTAATTATACTTTAACATCTTTTTTAATCCAATGCAGCTTAATTGATATGCCTGATCTACAGTGCAAACATGGTTAACACCAAGTATACTAATGTAACTAGATACTATCACAAAAAGGGTGCATCAGTGACCAATAGACTACTATACACAATACACTTTACACATATGACAAGTTGTAAGTTTGAAACTCAACAGTTATACAGGATATGAAGCTACAGGCTATATATCTTTTCCATGTAATTTATGGATAAGGGCATTAAGCTTATCAATGATTATTTATTCTGTCACTGTGAACCTGCCAGATAAAGATATCACATCCAATTTGATGCTGACAATTGAGCAACTTCTAAATAGTAATATAGCCAACAGCAAAATATCGTAGGCTTCAGGTTTATAGTGTCATCACTTAAAAGACAATGGCAAAGGCATCTAAAAGCGTTTATATCACGTTATCGAAAGATGAAAATAGCGAACGCTATTTCATCGGCCCCAAAACATCTAAACATGAAAATATCGAACATTCAGAACAGCAAATTTTTTTCCCATGGAAAAAATTTGCTGCTCCGAAACACATACACACAACACAAGCACATCAAACAAACGGCAACCACACACACTTAAATTCCTACATCTAATGCTACACTACACTAAACTAAACATACACAACTATCTACCCTCTTACCTTAACCCAAACCCTAACCCTAAGGTCCGTCACTATCGCACACTCACCTAACCCACGCCCTAACCCTAACTCACTTAAACCGCCCCTAACCCTAAAGTCTGTCACTATCGCACACACACCTAACCCGCACCCTAACCCTAACTCACTTAACCCTTCCCTAACCCTAACGAACAAACAATCGCACACTTATCTGAACCCAACCCGTAACTTTCCACCACAGCGCTAAGAATAGAGAAGCCACAGAAACGGCCAACCAAATTCTTTCCTGAGGAAAGAATTAGCTGTTCTGCAGCTTCGCTATTCTTAGCATTCGCTGAATAGTGTTTGATATCATAACATTCAAAGTTTTAATACTTCAATGTTCTGATATAGACCCATCTAAATACAGGTACCAAAACTTCCAAAACTGGAATCTGTGACTTTCACAGTAATGTCATTCACTTATTCCTTGTTGTTTTTCTTTGTCATATTTTGATTTTACAAAAATCAACAAGATTCAGAAATGCAGATGACTGGCCACAACAATCAGCGTGCTCATTGTAAAATCTAGCATTGCTCACAAGAATAAGTCCACAAGGCTAGCTATTCAGAACACAAATACAGCCTCGACACACTCTGCTGTATTAAGTGGGAAAATAAATTAAAGCGTCAATACAGAGATGAACAAACACACGCGCGCGCGCGCACACACACACACACACACACACACACACACACACACACACACACACACACACACACCAACAGAAGTACAATAAATAAGTAAATAAATAAACTTAGTTCAAAGTTACTGCAGGGGCATCAGCTGTCTGCAGGCATCCTGACATAAACAGCAGGACACATGCATACTCCTTAACATAATGTAGTTTCACAACAATTAGCAAGAATATGTCCTGTGCATATGAAGTGTTTTATGAAGCCATTCCCAGGTCTGAGACAGCTAATAAAGATCATAGCAGCACAAAGTTCAAAGGTACAATGCTGTTATTTAAAAAGGTAAACAATTTATTTATTTTAAAGAGTGGCAATAATATAATCTCATTTACCTATGGATGGCATACTAATTTTATCTACTCTCATGATCAAATCACTCTAGCCTTGGGAAGAATCAGCACTATTCAGACCATGGGAATTATAGACCTATTATGTCACTAGTTTTTGTTGCAAGGCTATGGAACATATTATAGCTGAACTAAATAGCCAACTGTAGAGGAGACCTTCAGTCCCTGGATCAACACCAGTTTGGCTTTTTTTAAACAATAGATTATGCATGATTGCCATGGTTGAGTTTTTTTGAGGAGGTTATTGAGGCCATTGTTAAGGGGAATACAGTCCACGCTACTTACCTTGTCTTACCGAAGGTCTTTCACACTAATTTCCAAGATGGAATTATTTACAAATTGTCCATAATCAATAGTAATACAGATATAATTCACTGATAGGTAACTGGCTGTCTGACAGAACCCATGCATTTAAGGTCAGGGGTGGTTGCTCTAGACAGAAAAGAGTCATCAGTGGTATCCCACAGGGTCTGTCCTGGGTGTAATCTTCTTTGGTGTATACTTTTCTCTGGCATGAAAGTTGATCTCAATAGACAATGGCTAGCCAAGTTTGTTAACAATTGCAAACTGGGGTCAGTTCTTAAATAACCTTCTGATACTTAAATTCTCCAGCAAAGGCTAGTTTAAAAATACCTTATATGTTAATCATAGGCTTATTCAGTTAGTGAGATTTCCTTTGCTAATTATAGCAGTATTACTGCTTATAATATAGATAATGTTCTGCACAGTGCTCGGGGACTTGGGTGCCTTTCTTGAGACTCTCTGTTGGTCACCATATCACTGTAAAGACTTTCAGCTTTTCCCGGTTAGGGGTCGCCACAGCAGAACTCCGGTCCGCTCATGATTGGCAGTTGATTTTTACAGTGCCAAGTTGCCAGCCCAATGCCCAACCTTCAACGAAGGCACACCCATTCATGCTTGCACCTAACTGCATGTCTTTAACGTCACTCAACTGCGGGGAGGGCATGCAGACTCCACACAGAAGGTGCTCAAGTCGAGACCATATCTCTGTGAAAGTTAGAAAATCCATCTACCTTGCACCCCTCAAGGTCCAAAGAAGTTATAGTCCTGCTTTCATAACAGGCCCATCACTGATTACAATAATCCTTTTGGCATGTACCTTAACAAGCACCAAAGTCAAATCATGAGACCTCAGTGTTTTCACCAAAAGTATCAGTGGACTGAGTAACCTTGGCTAACCTGAAAGACTAAAAGCCCTGTCTGTATACTCAGTGTCATACAGACTCCTGAGGGGGTGATCTCTGCTTATTTTTCTATGCTGTGAATGACATAATACTTATAAAATTCATTCACTGAAACAGAACCAAGGGTAAAACAAACACCAGCACTACAAACCTGAACCTATACTACCAGTTAGTATCACCAAATGGTGTAACAGGTACCTAACCCAATGTATTCTTCATCTGTGGAATAGACTGCTTTTACATATCAGAGTACTTCCGTAATGCAGAAAGGGAATTTATAACATAGTTGGGTGAGTGTTTACATATAAAACTAACCAATGTATCCTTTAAATTAATGTTCTTAGGCTTGTTTATTTATCCTTACATAAACAGGGAGCCCCTTAAAGAAATGCAGATTTTTAATGACCAGCCACACTGTTTGCTTTTTCAGTTAGATATTCCTGTTGCACAGCTCATTTTGGCCCACTAGAGTTATTATATCCCTCTTTTTAGTTGTTATCTTACCTTACTACCGCTTCAAGCTAGGCCTCATATATCTCTGCTTTCTGAATTAGCCTGGATACTTCACAAGTCTTCCATGAAATGAAAGAGCAGTTAGGTAAATAAATGTACTGGATGACTCAGTAGTACGAGGTGCCAAGCCCAGTGCTGCAAGGTAGCAGTGCCGCACGCTACATGATGGCAAAACACAGAAAGACTGAGATGCATCCAGCTCAGTCAACAGCAAGATGAAGGCAGGAGTACAGATTTCATGTAGTCTATTTTTGTGAAGCAAGGTGCGTTTATGTAGTGATTTGCAGTGTGTCTGTGTGTGTGGGGGAGGATATACCCCCATGCTGTATGGCTCCAGCATTCTTGTTTGAACTTGCATCACACATCCATTCCTTTGCCTGTTAAGTGGCTTGCTATTGTTATACTCCCTGATCATCACTAGGTGGCAGTGCCACAGCATTGCTCCCAAAAAGAGAAATAAGCTGCTAACAACCAAGCACTTTGCCTGAGCCACAGGTGGGTGAGTGACTGTGCTGTGACCATTTGTTGTACCTCAAACCACTCATATTTTACCCTGGATCCTTCTGGTGTAGCACCTACAGCCACTATGGACTGGTGGTTAACCACATTCTCTGCTGCTGGGGCCCTATCAGTGAGCAAGATAAAGCCACTCACATCAGTCCTAGGAGGGGGAACAGGGAAGGTTTCCCTGTTTTGTCAGAATGTTGTGCCCATCCATGGGAAGACTGCTACTTGTTGTTGTGTCTTTCGGCTTTTCCCGGTTAGGGGTCGCCACAGCGGAACTCCGGTCCACTAATGATTGGCAGCAGATTTTTACATGCCAAGTTGCCAGCCCTGACACACAACCTTCAATAAAGGTACGCCCATTCATACATGTCTCCACACAGATGATGCTTTACCTGAGAATCGAACAGGACAACGTCTTACTGTGAGGCGGCAATGCTACCGCAGCACCACCACCGCAATTCTCATGGGAAGACTGCTACTGCCATTCATAAAATAATTGTTCTCATTTTTTTCTGTCAAAAAGAAACAGAAAACTAAATGTGTCTACTCCTCTTCAAGCTTCCTTATACTGGAGTAAGTTTACTGGGACTGACTCAGGGTTTAATTTAGGCTATTGATCCTTCTTATAAGATTCTGACTCTGGACAGGAAGATGAAGGGACAAATACAAGGTTTTCTGCTTAGATTTCTGATTCATACTCGTATGAGAGCTCAGTTTTTGATTCTCCCTGGGGAGGTAGGGTTCTCTTTGTTTGAGTCTATTTCCAAAATGTGCCACTGATTTAAGTGGGACAACTCAGTCCATCAGAAAATACTATGAGATCTTATAGAAGGATTGTCTTGAAACTTCATCCATTCCTCCAGTTTTTTCAGCTTTGGGAAATGTGTGTGGTACTGCCTGCAATGTTCCTCACAGTCAGGCAGCTCCCATTAGAAAGGCAGATATGATTAAAGTTCCTCATTTTTTAAGGTTTTTTTGCACTTTTCCCAAACCTGACCCAGCAGCTATAGCTTTAGTTGATCCTACTGCTGCTAATCATTTACTTAATTCCAGTCCTGCTCCACTGCATTCTCTGATGAGGATGGGGAGATTATAAATAAGTATACTGAAAGAGTAAATGCTTCTGCTACTTTGATTTTCAGAATGTTAAATTGTCAGGCTCATATGTTAAAATTGGTTATAATTGTGCATGTGGGATGAATATTTTGTCTGCAGTTTCTTCCTGTGAGGAAAAATCTGTTTTAAACAATTTAGTTTATTCAATTGTATAAGTTGCTACTTATTGTTTACAGTGGGTGTATGACTCTGCTGTTACTTTTTCTAAGGCGTTTGCCACTGGTACTATTTTGAGGAGGTTTGTCTGACTGCATTCTCAGAACCTCCCAGATGATGATAAAAATTAGATTTTAAATTCTCCCTTTGGATAGAGATTTAGTTTTTGGCCCCTCTGCTACAGAGGTGATCAAAAGGTGTGATGAAAGGGGCAAGTCGATTCATGGAATTTATCTATAAGATTTTTTGACCCTCCTTTTCTAAATTTTCAAAGGGAGTCGCTAACACTTATCCAGTTTTGGCAAAAAAAAACAAAATAAACAGTCTCAACTAAATGCAGATAAACAGATTTTTTTTTTTTTTTTTTAAAGTAACATCTTTATTAAATTACCACTTATGGCATAGGCGATCATACATTTAGATGAAAACAAACCATACTGACATAATTTTCATTGCAAACATTACACATGACATAATATATCCAGTCTTTGTCAGTCAAATATTACATAGCTCATTTAAATACTACCTTCTTTTCAACCTCATTCCACCTCCAAATTGTTATTCTGCATGTATATGTTTACATGTTTACATGTTTGTTGATCTCTCTGAAGCCTTCAATATGGTTAACCATCAGCTACTCATAAACATACTTAAAACCCTCTCACTAGACTCACATACAATGGTTCGAATCCTACTTAAACAATAGACAACAGGCTGTACTGTGGGATAATAACTTATCCACCCACCTTCCCATTGCCCTTGATGTCCCTCAAGGCTCTATATTTGGTCCTCTCCTATTTTCCATTTTTATTAATGACCTACATTCAGTAATTCCACAAGCTACCTTTATCCAATATGCAGACGATTCCACGTTAGTATGCTCAGCCACTTCTCCATCTGTTCTACAGACTTTGACCCAAAAGGTGTTCAATACAGTTCATTGCCTCATCCTGAACCCCCAAAACACAAAACTCTTACTATTCACTCCAACTCGTAGGGCCTCCCCACTTAACTTTACTGTTATATCAAACAATGGTACTATCATATCTCCTCATCCCACTACCAAACTATTAGGGGTCTTAATTGATAACAACCTTAACTTTGACGCTCATATTAACAGTACAATAAAAACAGTCAACAAAAAACTCGGCTCCTTTTATAGGATAAAACCCTTCCTGACTCCATTAGCTAGGACTACTATCGCCCACACCCATTTAATCTCTGCTCTCCTCTATGCCTCCCCTATATTTACTAACTTGTGTAAACCTAACCTTAACAAGCTAGCAATCTCTTATAACAATATTGCCAGATTTGCCACTGGCTCTGCTTTCAGAACCCATCACTGTTTTAATCTAGAACAACTATGTTGGCTGGAGTTAGCAAACCAACTACTATATAACCAAATAACAGTTGCACACAAGATCCTGTATCAACCTACTAATACCCCAATATTTACTAACCTTATCACCCCCTACAATAATCTTAAGACCCTACGATCTTCAAACAAACTACTTGTACAACTAAGCAAAACCAACAATATGGCTGGTGACACCTTTTTCTCTAACACTTTTGGCAAAACCTGGAACTCACTCCCTAGTGACCTGACCTTGCTTTCCTCAATATCACGTTTTAAAAACAAACTGTAACTATACCTCAAAACACATAGGCTATGCTCTTGTGCTAACCCTGACTAACTTCCTCACTTATTACTGGGTACATAGTACTCTTTCTGTACCAAGTAGGTGCTTGTCTGTTAACCTTTAGAGTGTGTTTTCATATATTAACCTCATGTCATTCCTAACATCTTCATGTATTATTCCCTAAAGCATCACATATTAACCTCATGTCATTTCTTACATCTTCCTGTATTATTCCCTAAATCATTACATGTATAAAGAATCTTAAACCAGCAATGTAAAGAAATTTAAAGAAATGTAAAGAATTGTTAAAAGACATGCCTGTATTTTTAAAATCAGTCATGTAAAATAACTATTATTTGTGTGTGTTGGAGCTTTTCTCCCCAGGCCTCTGCTGAAAATGGACATATATCCAGTCAGACCAGCCCGGTCAGCAAATGTCAAATAAAATAAATAAATAAAAAAATGTATTGTTCCCACAATTCCCATTTTTTTCCTATGTAATTTGCACCTACCCTTTTCTAAAGATCCCATTTCTAGTTGTTTTATCTCTATTACTATATTCACCAAGGGGGTACATAAAACAATTCTGTAACCTTCAAAAACCAAGAACACTCCAAGTCAGAATGATTACTAAAGGTACCTTGCCAGCCCACCCCACCCACGGTGACAGCCACATTTCCCTTCCCGAAAATTTGAATATTTACTTTTCTCATTGTCAACAGATAGTTTCAGACACATTTGTTCTGAAGATTATTCCTCAAAGTTACAGATGGTAGTAGAGGAAATTCTTCCTCCTTTTCAGGAGGTAATTCCATATCCACCAGACTAGATTCATTTATTTCAAACTGTCCTTCATCACATGATGTCCCAAGTGAGGAAAAGATTTTTATTCAAGGATGCTTTTTAGTGCCAAATAAAGAAAATGCCTGGAGACCACTTCTGGATATTTTTTTTCCTAAACCTGTTTGTGATAGAGCCCATATTCAAAGTGATGTCATTAGTCGACCTGTTACCACTTCTTTCTCATTCAAGTTTCCTTGTAACACTATATTTAAAAGATGCTTACAGTCACATCTTATTCTTCCATAGTTTAGATGTTTCAAAAGGTTCTGTGTGTCTGGATCACATTATCAGTTATCTGCCTTACCCTTTGGACTATCCATTACACCAAAAGTGTTCACAAAGTGTCTAGCAGCAGTTATGGATCATAGCAGGCTACAGGGTATCTACACTTTCCATATTTATATGACTTGCTTATCTTTACAGAGTCGTATTTAAAATGCCAGTAATCTCTCACTTGGGGAAAGATCCCTTACACAAGCTGGGATTCCAAGAGAACATTCAAAAGTCTTTTTTGACTCCATCACACAGGATTGTGTCCCTAGATTGTCAGCTAGACACCTCAGTTTAAAGAGTTTTTCTTCCAAAGAATAGATCCTTGTCTATATCTATTTCTAAAGTTTTCCAATCAGATTTCAGTCACTGTGAGGAAATACTTCAGGATTTTGGGTCTCATGGCATCTATGATTCTCAAGATACACCTGACAAGACTCCACATTTGAAAGATACAGTGGTATCTGAAGTATCTTTGGTCCCAGCACCAATATCCTTTGCCTTTTCAAATCCAAGTGCTGGGTTTGTCAGAAAAGAAATCAATTGGTGAAAACAGCAAATATCCTTAAATTCAAGTCTCCCTTTCTCCCTTCTTGTCCCAGAGCAGTCAGTCAACATAGAAACTTTCAGTAGGCATAAAAGTGCAAGGTGAGGGGACACCAAGGACATATGCAAAAACATAAACATGAAAGTGATACTTGCCCTGATCAAGACATTCAACTCTCAGAATCATCTTTGGTCTCTAGCACCTCTTTATATAGTTACAGACAATACCACAGTGGTATTTCAAGACGCTAGGCAAAACCAAGTTATAACCCCTTTGCAGACCAGTCATGTTAGCCTGCGGTATAGTTTTACAGTGTAATCTCACTCAACATGCATCCTGTACTCCATCAGTGGAAAACTGTGTGGCAGGCAATACTAAGCAGGTCAAAGGTAGTCCCTGATGAATGGAAACTAGTTCAAGGGGTCTTACAAGATTTGATCCATCAATGGGGAGTTCTTCAAGTAGACCTCCATGCCTCCTGTCTGAACTGCTGCCTTCAGTATATGTGAGAGTTTTATATATATATATATATATATATATATATATATATATATATATACATACACACACACACACACACACACACACACATATGTATATATATATATATATATATATATATATATATATATATATATATATGTGTGTGTGTGTGTGTGTGTGTGTGTATGAAGAGACTGGGAATTTGTGGAAATGTGAAAAAACTGAAATAATAATATATACCAGGGAGTAAGCTACAACTCCCCCTATGGGAGGTATGTTTTTACCTTCAGAGCAATAAATGATATATTCTCACTCTTGAGTTGCTTCAACTCAGACAAAGTTCACTTATATAACCTCACTCCTAGCTGCACCAACTCAGAGGAAGAGTGATTATTATTAAAATGTGCAAATATTTTTTTTTCACTTCCATTCAACATTGGAGAAAACTTAACTAGGTATCTTTCATTGTTTACCCATCACTTCTACAACCTGAAAGTGAACGGTTGATGAGGAAAATACTCAACTGTTGAACAACTGATAACTGAGGAAACAGACCCAGAGGATGCCATGGTAAACCTTTAACTTGTGTCATGAGGACACAGACTGTAGCCTTATGCATGGGGAACATTAATTCTATGACATAGTTATTTGCTTTAGTAAGTTGTAATGACAACATTATTATGGCAGCAGAAAGCAGCAACTCCAACGTTTCTAACCTTTTTTTGTTGCTAGGTCAGTTTTGGACTTTTGTATTGAGGCCCGCAGATGTAGAATGCCCTACACTAAATGCCACTGTGTTAAACAAGTTAAGTAAAACTTCTCATTTCTTTTTTGTGTGCAAGTACTACTGACAAAAATGACACTTCTGACATCATGGCTGTGAAACATGCAAACTACATCCCCATATTAGGCCACAGGTACATAATAAAACACCCTCCCCATCACATAAGGAACTTGTTGAAGAGACCAATACCTTTCATCTCTAGTTCCCCATCTCAGAATCCTGTGATATGCCCCCACCTCATTTGTGTGTAGACAGCCTTGCATTGTGTCTCCAGCCACCACTGCACATGATGGCAGCAGCATTTTCCCTCATGTCTAATGCATAATGTGGTTTATCCATGCACTTCCCAGCATAGTCAGGTATTAGCAATGTGCACATCATATCTGATCTGGTGAGTAAAACTGTCACTGTGCTTGTCAGGGTTCAGTGTTCTGGTATAGATAGCACTGCATTGCCTGTGCTGCCATATACTGCAGTTGTCAATATCTTTGGGGTACTTGTGCTGCTGTCAGTTGTTGTTGTTTCATCGCACTCTTGGTGGACAATGGTACTGATGCACCTTATATCACAAGAAGAAACAAAGCAGAGTATGTGGACAAAGGCTCGATATCAGTAAAAATCCAAATGTCGAATTAAAATGAAATATCGAGCCGTACAGCACAGGACACAGATTTTATTACTATAGAGAGTAAGCGCTTTTGTGATATTACACCACTTCCTCAGGCTACAGAAATGCCTAACACACTCATATTTAAGCCACTACAACCCATCAAGTCAGCAGCTTACTACAATTAACAATTAACATTCTTAAATTGACCTTCTATCAAACTGTCACTGCACTCATACAAAAGTACTAAAAAACATGCATAAACATAAAATTTAAAAAAATGTATAAAATATAAATATCAACAGTAAATTTTAATGTGGTAATTTATGTGGACATAAAAAAGGCTTCAAAATCACAGCATCATTAATACCAGGCAGTCTGTACACTTTGAAATGAATAATCCATTTCTGTTCTGCTGTCTCAGCTTTATTTTTAAGGTCACCACCCCTAATGCTCTGAAATAAAATCTCTAAAACAAAATATTTAAATGTGTATCATGGACCCTCAGCCATCACATGTTTCGCTAGAGCATTACTCTCTTTGGAATTTCTTATGTCCCTTAAATGTTCCATAATACACTCTCTCAGTGAACGATTAGTCTTCCCATTATAGAAGACTGGGCAGTAACTACAGTAACTTAAGTATTTTACATTTCTCGTTATACAATCAGCATAGAAGTCACATTCAGTAGACACTCCTATACCTGTATGAGTAATAGTTACACCCAGTGTGAATGTATTTGCATGCCCCACAACGTCTGCACAGATGGGTGCCATGACTCTGTGTGTCAACTATAGACTTATGGCCTGACGATTTATAGCACAGCTGTCTTTTAAGAGACATATTGTTCTTAAAAGAAACATAGGGTCTATCACCTACTATTCCCTTAAGTTCATCTGAGGCCTGCAATATATGGCAATTTTTCTTAATAATCTGACAGTATTAACATGACTGGATAATGTTAGTGGAACTCTGATTCTGTTATCCATGTGGGCAGGAACATCACTACTAGCAGCATGGATGTTCCCTGAAAAGTAAGGTTTACCTTCAGTGTCTCTCTCTGACAGACATTGTCAAACAAAAGCATCTATCTCCTCCTCAGAATAGCCTCTGGCCAAAAAAAATCATCTTTTAAAGTTCCTAAGGCCAACATTAAGTGTTCATCATCATTATACAATCTCATCATCCTCAAAGTCTGTCCTCTAATAACATGTCTGGCCACATGTCTCAGATGCATACTGTTTTTATGTAGGAGATTATTCTTCCTACTAGGTTTCCTAAACAGGCCAGTTTTAAGTGATCCAAAGTCAGACCTACTAATACTCACCAAAAGGAATAACAACCAGTGAAAATAAAACTTTATTTTCTCTCTTTTTCTCTCTAGCGCCTCGGCTCACCAAAAGCCTTCAAGGAGTAACAATTCACATACATCCATAGTATATATACACCATTGTCAACTTATTATACAATTAAACAATTAAATAATCAATCAAATATAAATCTAATTATCTACTTAAAAAACAATATATTAAATCAGACTTTTCCAGCAACATTCAATGTTTAACCCTTTAGGGGTTAATGTTTCATATTTTAAAATAAAAACCATCTCTTTCTTTAAAAGTTCATTTCTTATTCTACCCTCACTAGCTTCATTTATAAAAATCTGCTCTAAAATAGCTACCCTCAAACTATCACATTTTGAATTATGAAACTCTACAAAATGTTGTGCTAAGGGACTTTCCATCTTATTTGTTTTTATGTCCCTTAAATGTTCCATAATTCTGACTTTTAACACTCTTTTAGTTTGACCCACATAAAATTTCTTACAACCACATTGAATAATATAAACATCTCGCTCTGTTCTACAACTAAAGCAACCATTAGGTTTAAAACTAATTCCATTAATATGTGGAAAGAAATTTTTTACATAAGGACAAATTTTACATTTCCCACATGGTATTGTTCCTCTAACCACATTTTGTTCATATATTTTCTCTATGGGCCTCATAAATTTGGTGTGCACTATTATGTCCTTAATGTTTCTCCCTCTCTTATAAGCAAACTTAAGCTTCTTTTTTGTTAACTCATCCAACTCACTAAAATTCTGTAAAAACTTCAAGCAATGTAATATACATCTCTTAATGTCTTCACTACATATATTAAATGTAGAGACCATGAAAATTTTTTCCAACTCTTCTTTATTATTCATGTCTACTACTTTATTTTGTCTTTTCCAATATTTAGGTCCCTTCTTACATTTTTTATTAAATATTTTATTTGTACTCAGATTTATTAATTGACTATCATATTGTCTTTTTATAAACATATCTGTTGTATTCTCTATTTCCCTTAAAAATCTTTTTCATTATTGCAAATATGAGATATTCTTAAAAATTCACTATACGGTAAAGCTTCCAGTGTATGTTTAGGATGACAACTTGTACCCATTAAAAATTGGTTCAAACAATCAAACTTTCTGTGTATACTAGTAACTGTAGGTTTGCCTGTAATACCCTGTAAGTTGATAACCAGAAAAGAAACATTCCCACCACAGTGTATGCCATCACACGTAATACCAAACCTATTTGTTTGTATATCTTGTACAAACTTTTCACTTTCAAATTTACCTCCCTTACACAAAAAAATCAAATCATCAATAAATCTAAAATAATATATAACATAATTTTTAACAAACAAATGAGTATAAATGTATTCAGATTCCACCAATCCCATAAAAATATTTGCATACATGGGTACAAATGCTGCACCCATGGCTGTTCCTTGGATTTGGTGGAAAATTCTGTCATCAAAATAAAAATAATTGTTCTCTAAACAAAATTTCACTAAATCTGTAACATAATGCATTAAGGGTGAATCTCCCATCTGTCTATATAAAGCCTCTATTCCAAATGAATGTTTTATATTGGTATAGAGACTTTTAACATCCCGAGTCAACCAGTCCATATCTTCACTCCAAGTCACATTTTTGATTCTCTTCAAGAAATCAAACGAATCTTGTATATAAGATGGAAGTTTCTTTGCTTCTTTTAATAACACATGATGTAATATCACCCCTAAGTTATGCAAAAAATAATTACTAGCCGAAACAATTAGTCTACTAGGAGGATTAATCATATCGTTATGTATTTTCGGCAAGCAATTCATTCAAGCAGTTCATCATCATTATACAATCTCATCATCCTCAAAGTCTGTCTCTAATAACATTTCTGGCCACATGTCTCGGATGCATACTGTTTTTATGTAGGAGATTATTCTTCCTACTAGGTTTCTTAAACAGGCCAGTTTTAAGTGATCCAAAGTCAGACCTACTAATACTGACATCTAAATAGCTTATCTCATACTCTGAGTGCTGATATGTAAACTTTAAAAAAGAAGTTGTGGTATGGAAGTATCTAACAAAGTCATTCAAAAGTTCACTAAAACCACCCCATAAAAGAAAAATATCATCCACAAAGCGGGTATACCAAATGGTCTGTCCTGAGTAATCATTGTTCTTCAAAACATGCACTTTTTCCCAATGTGCCAAAGCCAAGTTGGCGTAGCTATTGGCACATGCTGTGCCCATAGCCACACCAACCCTTTTAAGGTAGAATTCATCCCTATAAACAAAAACATTGTTTTCCAACATAATCTCTAATAATGTACATATTAACTAAACTTTTCCAGAAGAAAAATTCTGTTTAGTGACCAAAATTTCTCTAACACTGTCAATACCCCATACATTAAGAATCACTTGAAGCCTTTTTTACATGCATGTAAATTACCATATTAAAATTTACTGTTGATATTTATATTTTATACATTTTTAAAATGCTATGTTTATGTATGTTTTTTAGTACTTTTGTATGAGTGCTATGATAGTTTGATAGAAGTTGTATACATGTCTTTTTAAGAATGTTAATTGTTAATTGGAGTAAGCTGCTGATTTGATGGGTTGTAGTAGCTTAAATAAGAGTGTGTCAGACATTTCTGTAGTCAGAAGAAGCGATGTAATATTGCGAAAGTGCATATTGATGCACCTTCCTTGC